>NW_026912163.1:0-250000 GCF_963662255.1 Cinclus cinclus | reverse complement strand
ACCCTAACCCTAACCCTAACCCTAACCCTAACCCTAACCCTAACCCTAACCCTAACCCTAACCCTAACCCTAACCCTAACCCTAACCCTAACCCTAACCCTAACCCTAACCCTAACCCTAACCCTAACCCTAACCCTAACCCTAACCCTAACCCTAACCCTAACCCTAACCCTAACCCTAACCTAACCCTAACCCTAACCCTAACCCTAACCCTAACCCTAACCCTAACCCTAACCCTAACCCTAACCCTAACCCTAACCCTAACCCTAACCCTAACCCTAACCCTAACCCTAACCTAACCCTAACCCTAACCCTAACCCTAACCCTAACCCTAACCTAACCCTAACCCTAACCCTAACCCTAACCCTAACCCTAACCCTAACCCTAACCCTAACCCTAACCCTAACCCTAACCCTAACCCTAACCCTAACCCTAACCCTAACCCTAACCCTAACCCTAACCCTAACCCTAACCCTAACCCTAACCCTAACCCTAACCCTAACCCTAACCCTAACCCTAACCCTAACCCTAACCCTAACCCTAACCCTAACCCTAACCCTAACCCTAACCCTAACCCTAACCCTAACCCTAACCCTAACCCTAACCCTAACCCTAACCCTAACCCTAACCCTAACCCTAACCCTAACCCTAACCCTAACCCTAACCCTAACCCTAACCCTAACCCTAACCCTAACCCTAACCCTAACCCTAACCCTAACCCTAACCCTAACCCTAACCCTAACCCTAACCCTAACCCTAACCCTAACCTAACCCTAACCCTAACCCTAACCCTAACCCTAACCCTAACCCTAACCCTAACCCTAACCCTAACCCTAACCCTAACCCTAACCCTAACCCTAACCCTAACCCTAACCCTAACCCTAACCCTAACCCTAACCCTAACCCTAACCCTAACCCTAACCCTAACCCTAACCCTAACCCTAACCCTAACCCTAACCCTAACCCTAACCCTAACCCTAACCCTAACCCTAACCCTAACCCTAACCCTAACCCTAACCCTAACCCTAACCTAACCCTAACCCGAACCCTAACCCGAACCCGAACCCGAACCCTAACCCTAACCCTAACCCTAACCTAACCCTAACCCTAACCCTAACCCTAACCCTAACCCTAACCCTAACCCTAACCCTAACCCTAACCCTAACCCTAACCCTAACCCTAACCCTAACCCTAACCCTAACCCTAACCCTAACCCTAACCCTAACCCTAACCCTAACCCTAACCCTAACCCTAACCCTAACCCTAACCCTAACCCTAACCCTAACCCTAACCCTAACCCTAACCCTAACCCTAACCCTAACCCTAACCCTAACCCTAACCCTAACCCTAACCCTAACCCTAACCCTAACCCTAACCCTAACCCTAACCCTAACCCTAACCCTAACCCTAACCCTAACCCTAACCCTAACCCTAACCCTAACCCTAACCCTAACCCTAACCCTAACCCTAACCCTAACCCTAACCCTAACCCTAACCCTAACCCTAACCCTAACCCTAACCCTAACCCTAACCCTAACCCTAACCCTAACCCTAACCCTAACCCTAACCCTAACCCTAACCCTAACCCTAACCCTAACCCTAACCCTAACCCTAACCCTAACCCTAACCCTAACCCTAACCCTAACCCTAACCCTAACCCTAACCCTAACCCTAACCCTAACCCTAACCCTAACCCTAACCCTAACCCTAACCCTAACCCTAACCCTAACCCTAACCCTAACCCTAACCCTAACCCTAACCCTAACCCTAACCCTAACCCTAACCCTAACCCTAACCCTAACCCTAACCCTAACCCTAACCCTAACCCTAACCCTAACCCTAACCCGAACCCTAACCCTAACCCTAACCCTAACCCTAACCCTAACCCTAACCCTAACCCGAACCCTAACCCTAACCCGAACCCGAACCCTAACCCTAACCCTAACCCTAACCCTAACCCTAACCCTAACCCGAACCCGAACCCTAACCCTAACCCGAACCCTAACCCTAACCCGAACCCTAACCCTAACCCTAACCCTAACCCTAACCCGAACCCTAACCCGAACCCTAACCCTAACCCTAACCCTAACCCTAACCCTAACCCGAACCCTAACCCTAACCCTAACCCTAACCCTAACCCTAACCCTAACCCGAACCCTAACCCTAACCCTAACCCTAACCCTAACCCTAACCCTAACCCTAACCCGAACCCTAACCCTAACCCTAACCCTAACCCTAACCCTAACCCTAACCCTAACCCGAACCCGAACCCGAACCCGAACCCGAACCCGAACCCGAACCCGAACCCGAACCCGAACCCTAACCCTAACCCTAACCCTAACCCTAACCCTAACCCTAACCCTAACCCTAACCCTAACCCTAACCCTAACCCTAACCCTAACCCTAACCCTAACCCTAACCCTAACCCTAACCCTAACCCGAACCCTAACCCTAACCCGAACCCGAACCCGAACCCTAACCCGAACCCGAACCCTAACCCTAACCCTAACCCTAACCCTAACCCTAACCCTAACCCTAACCCGAACCCGAACCCTAACCCGAACCCGAACCCGAACCCGAACCCGAACCCGAACCCTAACCCTAACCCTAACCCTAACCCTAACCCGAACCCGAACCCTAACCCTAACCCTAACCCGAACCCTAACCCTAACCCTAACCCTAACCCTAACCCTAACCCGAACCCGAACCCTAACCCGAACCCGAACCCGAACCCTAACCCGAACCCTAACCCTAACCCTAACCCTAACCCTAACCCTAACCCTAACCCTAACCCGAACCCTAACCCTAACCCGAACCCGAACCCGAACCCGAACCCTAACCCGAACCCTAACCCGAACCCTAACCCGAACCCTAACCCTAACCCTAACCCTAACCCTAACCCTAACCCGAACCCTAACCCTAACCCTAACCCTAACCCGAACCCTAACCCGAACCCTAACCCTAACCCGAACCCTAACCCTAACCCTAACCCTAACCCTAACCCTAACCCGAACCCTAACCCGAACCCTAACCCTAACCCTAACCCGAACCCGAACCCTAACCCTAACCCTAACCCGAACCCTAACCCGAACCCGAACCCGAACCCGAACCCTAACCCTAATATTCTACTGATCCTTTGTGACGCCACGGGGCGTAAAAGGGCCAGGGATGAATTGTGAAAGCATGGTTCCCAATAAACACAAGGAAATATTAGGACACCATATAGGCCAAGAATCAAATGATTCACTGTGACATGAAGTGGCCTAAAATGGCATGGGATGCATTTGTGACACCATAGGGGTCAAGAGAAGAAAAGAACCATTGTGACCCAGTGGAGGTTAACAATCTAATGGTCCATTCTGACACCAATGGGCCTAAAAGTGCATGGGATGAATTGTGACAACATGGGGCCCAATAGAACCTAGGAACAATTATAACACCATGGAGGCCAAGAATGAAACGATTCATTGCGACATCAAGTGACCTAAAAGGGCATGGGATGCATTGTGACACCACAGGGGTTAAGAGAAGCAAGGAACCATTGTGACCCATTGGAGGCTAACAGTCTAATGATCCATTGTGACACCAATGGTCCTAAAAGGGCCAGGGATGAATTGTGACAGCATGGTGCCCAATAGAACCTAGGAACTATTATGACACCATGGAGGCCAAGAATCAAATGATTCATTGTGACACCAAGTTGTCTAAAAGGGCATGGGTTGCATTGTGGCACCACAGGGGTTAAGTGAAGCTAGGAACCATTGTGACCCAATGGAGGCTAACAATCTAATGATCCCTTTTGACATCAGGGGATGTAAAAGGGCCAGGGATGGATTGTGAAAGCATGGTTCCCAATAAAAACATGGAAATATTATGACACCATAGAGGCCAAGAATCAAATGTTCCATTGTGACATCAAGTGGCCTAAATGGGCATGGGATGCATTGCCACACCATAGAGGTTAGGAGAAGCAAGGAACCATTGTGACCCTGTGGAGGCCAACCACCTAATGATCCATTGCGACACCAATGGTCCTAAAAGGGCCAGGGATGAGTTGTGACAGCATGGCGCCCAATAGAAGCAAGGAACTATTATGACATCATGGAGTCCAAGAATCAAATGATTCATTGTGACATGAAGTGGCCTAAAAGTGAATGGGATGCATTGTCACACCATAGGGGTTAGGAGAAGCAAGGAATCATTGTGACCCACTGGAGGCTAACATTCTAATGATCCCTTGTGACACCAATGAGCCTAAAAGGACATGGGATGAATTGTGAAACCACAGGGGTAAAGAGAAGCAAGGAACCATTGTGACCCAATGGAGTCTAATATTCTACTGATCCCTTGTGACTCCAGGGGTCCTAAAAGGGCCAGGGATGAATTGTGAAAGCATGGTGCCCAATAAACACATGGAAATATTATGACACCATAGACACCAAGAATCAAATGGTACATTCTGTCATCAAGCGGTCTATAAGGGCATGGGATGCATTGTGACACCACAGGGGTTAAGAGAAGAAAAGAACCATTGTGACCCAGTGGAGGCTAACAATCTAATGGTCCATTCTGACACCAATGGGCCTAAAAGTGCATGGACTGAATTGTGACAACATGGGGCCCAATAGAACGTAGGAGCAATTATAACACCTTGGAGGCCAAGAATGAAACGATTCATTGCGACATGAAGTCACCTAAAGGGGCATGGGATGCATTGTGACAACACAGGGATTAAGAGAAGCAAGGAACCATTGTGACACATTGGAGGCTAACAATCTAATGGTCCATTGTGACACCAATGGTCCTAAAAGGGCCAGGGATGAATTGTGGCAGCATGGCGCCCAATAGAGCCTAGGAACTATTATGACACCATGGAGGCCAAGAATCAAATTATTCATTGTTACATCACGTGGCCTAAAAGGACATGGGATGCATTGTGACACCATAGGGGTCAAGAGAAGCAAGGAACCATTGTGAGCCAATGGAAGATAACATTCTAATGATCCCTTGTGACACCAATGGGCCTAAAAGGACATGGGATGAATTGTGAAACCACAGGGGTTAAGAGAAGCAAGGAACCATTGTGACGCAAGGGAGGCTAATATTCTACTGATCCCTTGTGACACCAGGGGTCCTAAAAGGGCCAGGGATGAATTGTGACCGCATGGAGCCTAATACCAGCAAGGAACTATTATGACACGATGGAGGCCAAGAATCAAATGATTCATTGTGACACCAAGTTGTCTAAAAGGGTATGGGTTGCATTGTGGCACCACAGGCGTTAAGCGAAGCTAGGAACCATTGTGACTCAATGGAGGCTAACAATGTAATGATCCCTTTTCACAAGGGGATGTGAAAGGGCCAGGAATGGATTGTGAAAGCATGGTTCCCAATAAAAACATGGAAATATTATGACACCATAGAGGCCAAGAATCAAATGTTCCATTGTGACACCAAGTGGTCTAAAAGGGCATGGGATGCATTGTGACACCACAGGGGTTAAGAGAAGCAAGGAACCATTGTGACCCAGTGGGGGCTAATATTCTACTGATCCTTTTGTGACGCCAAGGGGAGTAAAAGGGCCAGGGATGGATTGTGAAAGCATGGTTCCCAATAAACACATGGAAATATTATGACACCATAGACGCCAAGAATCAAATGATACATTGTGACATCAAGCGGTCTATAAGGGCATGGGATGCATTGTGACACCACAGGGGTTAAGCGAAGAAAGGAACCATTGTGACGCAATGGAGGCAAGTTGGTGCCAGAAGGCAAGTTTCAGCAGGGCGTTCCGGGCGAGCTTAATGTGTAGCCGCAGTTGTTCTAGGCGAGATTGTAGCCGAGAAGCTTTCCGTCTCCATTCACGAGACAAGAAAAGCAGAACGCAATGGTCTAGAGGGTTGAGAAGAAAAGTGCTCGTAGCGAGCTCGTTGCGGCAGAAGCGAAAGCCAGGAGCAGCGTGCTCGCTGCCAGAAGTAGACGGCGCTTCGCCTCCTTGGGAAGGAAATGGCGTCTGGGCACGAACGGCAGCCAGCGAAGCTTCAGAACAGCAGGCTGTTCTGCTCAGCGTACGAGCCTGAAGTGAGTGGCAAGGGCTAAGGGGACAGTTCCAAGGCATCTAGCTTTCCTGCTAGCAATGCCATTTCTACCCTGCTGTGGATAACATTGTCCTATGCCCTTATGCTCCGAGAGACAGAGAGCACCTCGGCAGACGCAGTGCAGAGGGAAAGGACACAGTATCCGAGGGAGCGTGACGCCGCTTAGGCGGGCAAAGCAGAAAGATGCCGCCCGGCACTGGCTTTGACTCCCTGAGCTTCCTTGCTAGGACAGCAGCTGCCGAAAGCTGGCAACTAGGCTGCCAGAGTGCAGAATGTCAGCGGTCTGGCACGCCTGCTTGCCGAAAGCCAGTATCAGCAAGACAGCGTGCTAGGCTCTGTTTCACAGCACCTTGGAGAACACGCCCTTGAAGAATGCCGTCTCTGCTCCGCAAAAGCTCTGCCACAGTGAAGGTGGAAGAAGCAGCCTGTGGCCACGGGCAGAGCTGGTCAACAGCTGCGCCTAACTTTCCCAAGCTGCGAGAGCATTCTCAGCCGAGTTCTGCTTTGACAGAGCTATTGCTGAACTTTTGCAGTCCCGGAGGCTGCTGAAACCAAGGCTGTGTTCTGCCTCTTCATTCTTGCCTTCCTGTGCTCCAGCGAGAAGTGAAGCTCTGGCACGGCATTCAGCTTTGCCGCCTCTCTGCACGGAAAGCACTAGACAGAACTAGTGTGCTTCGTGCATGCTCTCTCCTCGCTTTTATGGTCACTGCTCTGCTTTTTGCTTGGCAGCGTTCCAAGGGTCCACGGCATACCTCTTGCACAGCGAGAGGTGGCCGGCGAGGAATACTTGCTGGCTTAAGTCGTTCCATGCTCAAGGCATTCATCAGAGCAACACAATGCGGGAAAAGAGGGGGGAACATTGCAGGACAAATTTCTATGCTGGAACATGATTGTCTGCGAGACAGCTCTCCGCAGCGCTAGTATTTGGCCAGGCTGAAATCAGCGCCACGGGAAGCCAATCTGACAAGCGGAGTGCAACGAGCGCGGCGATATGGGGCCACATGGCAGGTGGCCAAAGAAAGACGGCTGCCCCGCGAATGTGGTGCCAGAAGGCAAGTTTCAGCAGGGCGTTCCGGGCGAGCTTAATGTGTAGCCGCAGTTGTTCTAGGCGAGATTGTAGCCGAGAAGCTTTCCGTCTCCATTCACGAGACAAGAAAAGCAGAACGCAATGGTCTAGAGGGTTGAGAAGAAAAGTGCTCGTAGCGAGCTCGTTGCGGCAGAAGCGAAAGCCAGGAGCAGCGTGCTCGCTGCCAGAAGTAGACGGCGCTTCGCCTCCTTGGGAAGGAAATGGCGTCTGGGCACGAACGGCAGCCAGCGAAGCTTCAGAACAGCAGGCTGTTCTGCTCAGCGTACGAGCCTGAAGTGAGTGGCAAGGGCTAAGGGGACAGTTCCAAGGCATCTAGCTTTCCTGCTAGCAATGCCATTTCTACCCTGCTGTGGATAACATTGTCCTATGCCCTTATGCTCCGAGAGACAGAGAGCACCTCGCCAGACGCAGTGCAGAGGGAAAGGACACAGTATCCGAGGGAGCGTGGCGCCGCTTAGGCGGGCAAAGCAGAAAGGTGCCGCCCGGCACTGGCTTTGACTCCCTGAGCTTCCTTGCTAGGACAGCAGCTGCCGAAAGCTGGCAACTAGGCTGCCAGAGTGCAGAATGTCAGCGGTCTGGCTCGCCTGCTTGCCGAAAGCCAGGATCAGCGAGACAGCGTGCTAGGCTCTGTTTCACAGCACCTTGGAGAACACGCCCTTGAAGAATGCCGTCTCTGCTCCGCAAAAGCTCTGCCACAGTGAAGGTGGAAGAAGCAGCCTGTGGCCACGGGCAGAGCTGGTCAACAGCTGCGCCTAACTTTCCCAAGCTGCGAGAGCATTCTCAGCCGAGTTCTGCTTTGACAGAGCTATTGCTGAACTTTTGCAGTCCCGGAGGCTGCTGAAACCAAGGCTGTGTTCTGCCTCTTCATTCTTGCCTTCCTGTGCTCCAGCGAGAAGTGAAGCTCTGGCACGGCATTCAGCTTTGCCGCCTCTCTGCACGGAAAGCACTAGACAGAACTAGTGTGCTTCATGCATGCTCTCTCCTCGCTTTTATGGTCACTGCTCTGCTTTTTGCTTGGCAGCGTTCCAAGGGTCCACGGCATACCTCTTGCACAGCGAGAGGTGGCCGGCGAGGAATACTTGCTGGCTTAAGTCGTTCCATGCTCAAGGCATTCATCAGAGCAACACCATGGGGGAAAAGAGGGGGGAACATTGCAGGACAAATTTCTATGCTGGAACATGATTGTCTGCGAGACAGCTCTCCGCAGCGCTAGTATTTGGCCAGGCTGAAATCAGCGCCACGGGAAGCCAATCTGACAAGCGGAGTGCAACGAGCGCGGCGATATGGGGCCACATGGCAGGTGGCCAAAGAAAGACGGCTGCCCCGCGAATGTGGTGCCAGAAGGCAAGTTTCAGCAGGGCGTTCCGGGCGAGCATAATGTGTAGCCGCAGTTGTTCTAGGCGAGATTGTAGCCGAGAAGCTTTCCGTCTCCATTCACGAGACAAGAAAAGCAGAACGCAATGGTTGCGGCAGAAGCGAAAGCCAGGAGCAGCGTGCTCGCTGCCAGAAGTAGACGGCGCTTCGCCTCCTTGGGAAGGAAATGGCGTCTGGGCACGAACGGCAGCCAGCGAAGCTTCAGAACAGCAGGCTGTTCTGCTCAGCGTACGAGCCTGAAGTGAGTGGCAAGGGCTAAGGGGACAGTTCCAAGGCATCTAGCTTTCCTGCTAGCAATGCCATTTCTACCCTGCTGTGGAAAACATTGTCCTTTGCCCTTCTGCTCCGAGAGGCACAGAGCACCTCGGCAGACGCAGTGCAGAGGGAAAGGACACAGTATCCGAGGGAGCGTGGCGCCGCTTAGGCGGGCAAAGCAGAAAGGTGCCGCCCGGCACTGGCTTTGACTCCCTGAGCTTCCTTGCTAGGACAGCAGCTGCCGAAAGCTGGCAACTAGGCTGCCAGAGTGCAGAATGTCAGCGGTCTGGCACGCCTGCTTGCCGAAAGCCAGGATCAGCGAGACAGCGTGCTAGGCTCTGTTTCACAGCACCTTGGAGAACACGCCCTTGAAGAATGCCGTCTCTGCTCCGCAAAAGCTCTGCCACAGTGAAGGTGGAAGAAGCAGCCTGTGGCCACGGGCAGAGCTGGTCAACAGCTGCGCCTAACTTTCCCAAGCTGCGAGAGCATTCTCAGCCGAGTTCTGCTTTGACAGAGCTATTGCTGAACTTTTGCAGTCCCGGAGGCTGCTGAAACCAAGGCTGTGTTCTGCCTCTTCATTCTTGCCTTCCTGTGCTCCAGCGAGAAGTGAAGCTCTGGCACGGCATTCAGCTTTGCCGCCTCTCTGCACGGAAAGCACTAGACAGAACTAGTGTGCTTCGTGCATGCTCTCTCCTCGCTTTTATGGTCACTGCTCTGCTTTTTGCTTGGCAGCGTTCCAAGGGTCCACGGCATACCTCTTGCACAGCGAGAGGTGGCCGGCGAGGAATACTTGCTGGCTTAAGTCGTTCCATGCTCAAGGCATTCATCAGAGCAACACAATGCGGGAAAAGAGGGGGGAACATTGCAGGACAAATTTCTATGCTGGAACATGATTGTCTGCGAGACAGCTCTCCGCAGCGCTAGTATTTGGCCAGGCTGAAATCAGCGCCACGGGAAGCCAATCTGACAAGCGGAGTGCAACGAGCGCGGCGATATGGGGCCACATGGCAGGTGGCCAAAGAAAGACGGCTGCCCCGCGAATGTGGTGCCAGAAGGCAAGTTTCAGCAGGGCGTTCCGGGCGAGCTTAATGTGTAGCCGCAGTTGTTCTAGGCGAGATTGTAGCCGAGAAGCTTTCCGTCTCCATTCACGAGACAAGAAAAGCAGAACGCAATGGTCTAGAGGGTTGAGAAGAAAAGTGCTCGTAGCGAGCTCGTTGCGGCAGAAGCGAAAGCCAGGAGCAGCGTGCTCGCTGCCAGAAGTAGACGGCGCTTCGCCTCCTTGGGAAGGAAATGGCGTCTGGGCACGAACGGCAGCCAGCGAAGCTTCAGAACAGCAGGCTGTTCTGCTCAGCGTACGAGCCTGAAGTGAGTGGCAAGGGCTAAGGGGACAGTTCCAAGGCATCTAGCTTTCCTGCTAGCAATGCCATTTCTACCCTGCTGTGGAAAACATTGTCCTTTGCCCTTCTGCTCCGAGAGGCACAGAGCACCTCGGCAGACGCAGTGCAGAGGGAAAGGACACAGTATCCGAGGGAGCGTGGCGCCGCTTAGGCGGGCAAAGCAGAAAGGTGCCGCCCGGCACTGGCTTTGACTCCCTGAGCTTCCTTGCTAGGACAGCAGCTGCCGAAAGCTGGCAACTAGGCTGCCAGAGTGCAGAATGTCAGCGGTCTGGCACGCCTGCTTGCCGAAAGCCAGGATCAGCGAGACAGCGTGCTAGGCTCTGTTTCACAGCACCTTGGAGAACACGCCCTTGAAGAATGCCGTCTCTGCTCCGCAAAAGCTCTGCCACAGTGAAGGTGGAAGAAGCAGCCTGTGGCCACGGGCAGAGCTGGTCAACAGCTGCGCCTAACTTTCCCAAGCTGCGAGAGCATTCTCAGCCGAGTTCTGCTTTGACAGAGCTATTGCTGAACTTTTGCAGTCCCGGAGGCTGCTGAAACCAAGGCTGTGTTCTGCCTCTTCATTCTTGCCTTCCTGTGCTCCAGCGAGAAGTGAAGCTCTGGCACGGCATTCAGCTTTGCCGCCTCTCTGCACGGAAAGCACTAGACAGAACTAGTGTGCTTCGTGCATGCTCTCTCCTCGCTTTTATGGTCACTGCTCTGCTTTTTGCTTGGCAGCGTTCCAAGGGTCCACGGCATACCTCTTGCACAGCGAGAGGTGGCCGGCGAGGAATACTTGCTGGCTTAAGTCGTTCCATGCTCAAGGCATTCATCAGAGCAACACAATGCGGGAAAAGAGGGGGGAACATTGCAGGACAAATTTCTATGCTGGAACATGATTGTCTGCGAGACAGCTCTCCGCAGCGCTAGTATTTGGCCAGGCTGAAATCAGCGCCACGGGAAGCCAATCTGACAAGCGGAGTGCAACGAGCGCGGCGATATGGGGCCACATGGCAGGTGGCCAAAGAAAGACGGCTGCCCCGCGAATGGGGTGCCAGAAGGCAAGTTTCAGCAGGGCGTTCCGGGCGAGCTTAATGTGTAGCCGCAGTTGTTCTAGGCGAGATTGTAGCCGAGAAGCTTTCCGTCTCCATTCACGAGACAAGAAAAGCAGAACGCAATGGTCTAGAGGGTTGAGAAGAAAAGTGCTCGTAGCGAGCTCGTTGCGGCAGAAGCGAAAGCCAGGAGCAGCGTGCTCGCTGCCAGAAGTAGACGGCGCTTCGCCTCCTTGGGAAGGAAATGGCGTCTGGGCACGAACGGCAGCCAGCGAAGCTTCAGAACAGCAGGCTGTTCTGCTCAGCGTACGAGCCTGAAGTGAGTGGCAAGGGCTAAGGGGACAGTTCCAAGGCATCTAGCTTTCCTGCTAGCAATGCCATTTCTACCCTGCTGTGGAAAACATTGTCCTTTGCCCTTCTGCTCCGAGAGGCACAGAGCACCTCGGCAGACGCAGTGCAGAGGGAAAGGACACAGTATCCGAGGGAGCGTGGCGCCGCTTAGGCGGGCAAAGCAGAAAGGTGCCGCCCGGCACTGGCTTTGACTCCCTGAGCTTCCTTGCTAGGACAGCAGCTGCCGAAAGCTGGCAACTAGGCTGCCAGAGTGCAGAATGTCAGCGGTCTGGCTCGCCTGCTTGCCGAAAGCCAGGATCAGCGAGACAGCGTGCTAGGCTCTGTTTCACAGCACCTTGGAGAACACGCCCTTGAAGAATGCCGTCTCTGTTCCGCAAAAGCTCTGCCACAGTGAAGGTGGAAGAAGCAGCCTGTGGCCACGGGCAGAGCTGGTCAACAGCTGCGCCTAACTTTCCCAAGCTGCGAGAGCATTCTCAGCCGAGTTCTGCTTTGACAGAGCTATTGCTGAACTTTTGCAGTCCCGGAGGCTGCTGAAACCAAGGCTGTGTTCTGCCTCTTCATTCTTGCCTTCCTGTGCTCCAGCGAGAAGTGAAGCTCTGGCACGGCATTCAGCTTTGCCGCCTCTCTGCACGGAAAGCACTAGACAGAACTAGTGTGCTTCATGCATGCTCTCTCCTCGCTTTTATGGTCACTGCTCTGCTTTTTGCTTGGCAGCGTTCCAAGGGTCCACGGCATACCTCTTGCACAGCGAGAGGTGGCCGGCGAGGAATACTTGCTGGCTTAAGTCGTTCCATGCTCAAGGCATTCATCAGAGCAACACCATGGGGGAAAAGAGGGGGGAACATTGCAGGACAAATTTCTATGCTGGAACAGGATTGTCTGCGAGACAGCTCTCCGCAGCGCTAGTATTTGGCCAGGCTGAAATCAGCGCCACGGGAAGCCAATCTGACAAGCGGAGTGCAACGAGCGCGGCGATATGGGGCCACTTGGCAGGTGGCCGAAGAAAGACGGCTGCCCCGCGAATGTGGTGCCAGAAGGCAAGTTTCAGCAGGGCGTTCCGGGCGAGCATAATGTGTAGCCGCAGTTGTTCTAGGCGAGATTGAAGCCGAGAAGCTTTCCATCTCCATTCACGAGACAAGAAAAGCAGAACGCAATGGTTGCGGCAGAAGCGAAAGCCAGGAGCAGCGTGCTCGCTGCGAGCAGTAGACGGCGCTTCGCCTCCTTGGGAAGGAAATCGCGTCTGGGCACGAACGGCAGCCAGCGAAGCTTCAGAACAGCAGGCTGTTCTGCTCAGCGTACGAGCCTGAAGTGAGTGGCAAGGGCTAAGGGGACAGTTCCAAGGCATCTAGCTTTCCTGCTAGCAATGCCATTTCTACCCTGCTGTGGATAACATTGTCCTATGCCCTTATGCTCCGAGAGACAGAGAGCACCTCGCCAGACGCAGTGCAGAGGGAAAGGACACAGTATCCGAGGGAGCGTGACGCCGCTTAGGCGGGCAAAGCAGAAAGGTGCCGCCCGGCACTGGCTTTGACTCCCTGAGCTTCCTTGCTAGGACAGCAGCTGCCGAAAGCTGGCAACTAGGCTGCCAGAGTGCAGAATGTAGGCGGTGCTGCACGTCTGCTGGGAGAAAGCCGGTAAGGGGGAGGTAGTGTGCTTGTTTTTGTTTCAGACCTCTTCAACAGTGAATGGGTAGGGAGTCGCTTATCGCTGCGGGCATATCTTGTCAACAGCTGCACCTTACTTTGCCAAGCTGCAAAAGCATTCTCGCTTGAGTACTGCTTTGATAGAAATATTGCTGCAGTTTTGCAGTTCCGGAGGCTGCTGAAACCATCTGTGTTTTCTGCCGCTTCATTCTTGGCTTTCTGTGAAACATCGATAAGTGAAGCTCGGGCAGGGCATTTAGCTTTTCCGCGTTTCAGCACGGAGGGCACTATACAGGAATACCGCGAGTCGTGCATGCTTTCTCCTGCCTTTAGCTCCACTGCTGTGTTTTCTAATTGGCACTGTTCCCGTAGGCCACGTAACTGCCGACCAGCGAGAAGTGGCCGGTGAGGAGTACTTGCTGGATTACTCGTTTCCATGGCCAAGGCAATCACCACAACAACAGCATGTGGGAAACGAGGAGGAAACATAGCAGGGCAAGTTTCTCCGCTGGAACATTTTTCTCTGGGAGACATCTCTGAGCCTTACGTGGAAGCGCTTTGCCATTAGGTTTCGAAATGCAAAGAACTCCTCGGCAGATGCAGTGAATAAGGAAAAGACACAATAACCTGGTGGGTGTGATGCGACTTACGCGGGCCAAGCAGGAAGGTATTGCCCTTCACCGTCTTTGATTTCTTGTCCCTGCCTTTTACTTCCAGGTTCTAATAACTAACTTCCGTGCTAGTTTGCTGTGGTGTCACTCCATTCTGTCCAAGGAATGGAGAGAATTTCAGGAATTGGGCAACTATCTCATGTAAAGCCCGCTCTAGGACAGCTTCTCTTGCTAAGCTCTGACAGAACATAACCGTCACCCTAACCCGTACCCGAACCCTAACCCTAACCATAACCCCAACTCTATCCCTATCCCTATCCCTATCCCTATCCCTATCCCTATCCCTATCCCTATCCCTATCCCTATCCCTATCCCTATCCCTATCCCTCTCCCTAAACTAAACCTAACCCATACCTGTACCCGAACACTAACCCCAACACCAACGCTAACCCTAACACTAAACCCAACACTAACCCTAAGAGTAATATTAACACTAATCCTAACCCTGACCCTAAACCTCATCCCTAAACCTAACCCCGCACCCTAACTCTAACGCTAAGCCTAAGCTTAATAATAACATTAACCTAAACTTAACCTGAAACCTAGAGCTAGACATAGGTGGCACTTTCCCCCAGGAAACCAAACTCAAGAGCCCACAATGCTGATGTCTTTTTGTAGGGTACGTTTGGCCCTCCGTTTGTACACAGGGCCTGGGCTCAGCACACACCTGTGAGTCAGTTGAATAAATCCCTGTTTACATTTCAAGGGTTCTCCTTCTGGCACTGCATGCTTGCCTATCTGGACTGGCATGTTCATCTCCCCTCATGGACACATTCACGAACAACTGACCAGATCTGGCAGAGAACAGCCAATAAAACTCACAGTCCGGGAGCAGAAAATCTCTTGGGGTTTAGTTCCATCTCTCACCTGTTCCAAATGCAGGGAAGATGGGCTTTTGTCACACATCACAACAGCAGTGATGGATCAGGGCTTTTGTTAAATTTAATGAAAGGGTATTAAAAATAAACTAAGTGTGATATGTCTTTTAAGGCCATTAAAGCTTTTTAAAACCCAAGGAGATTATCACAATGCCCGAGTTCAGTCTCCTATTCGTACTGGTTTTGATAGCATGAAATACATAGGGTTCTTTTAAGAAATGGTAATTTGTAGCATCTAAACCTCTGGCTCCTCTTGATTTGCACTTACAGCCCCTTGCAGGAAGCTCTGCAGCCTTTTTTTCCATCCTACATTGGAGAGAGGATGCGTATGAGTGACACACATATGCACAAACTGTCTTTCTGGCTCTTCAAAAAGTTAAAAACGCCTGTAAGAAAAATGATATAAAGCAATAATGTGTCTCAGACTGTTCAATAAAAAGGAAAACGGAGCTTTAATGTCCCTTTAATGAGAGGTGTTGAATAAAATCTTCTCCCTGAGTTTGCACACAGTAATAGCATTTTTTTTAACAAACAAAACTAAGATTTTTTTTTTTGGACCAAATAAGTTAGGTCTGTATGAGAACAGCTCAGGAGGCTTTCAGGGCTCACAGCGATGATGGCAGAGCACAGAACATTAAAAATGAAGTGTTAGTTCCCTGACTTAATGCCCGGATGGAGCCAAACCATTTTGCAGAGAGACAAAAGAGTTTCTTCTCCTTGTTTCCGAGCTCCCAAGTCAGCCTGTAGTTCATCTCCTGCACCAGTGCAGACCAATCTGACGTGGGTAAGTAACAGATCCGGCTCCCGAGCTCCAAGCCACACGGCCCCGACGCGAACGCAAGTCAGGAGTACAAAAACAGCTGTGCAAGAAAGATGAGAGAAAAATCAGAAGAGATATTCTCCTATTTCTACACAGCAATACCGAGCCAAGCTGTCTACGTCCAGGACCAGGTTTTCAAACAGTTCCCTAACTCTTTACCTAGATGGAAAAGGTCAAGTGGCTTGGCCCATGCCAAGCCAATGATCCTATTCATGAGAAGGAACAAACCAGCTCCCTGTCAAATCAAACCATTTGAAATATGACCTGTCAGATGCTCTCATGGACCAGCAATAGGGATCAGCATCCAGGCCTACGTGGATTTGTTTCTTGCAGACCATTTTCCCTCTTGGAATTACATTTCTTTTATAGCTTTTGTTCCATTTTAGTCCTTGAGAAGCAAGTTCTGGGTGAATACCATGCAGAGGTCCAGAATGGTAGTTCTGCTTTATTTTTCCCATCAGTTCCTAGCTTGGTGTGCTGACAGACTATCCCGGAATTCAGAGGTCAAGCAGGGTTGGCTTTGCATCGCCTGTACCTCTGGTCCCACTTTTTGCAAACACAACTTGTGCCAAGGTCACTGAACTCATCACCTCACCTTTTCCCTCCAAAAGATCCCCTCCTTATTTCCCTGTAGGTGAACTCAGATCCACTCTTCACCTCCACTGGTCATCCAAGTGTCCATTCTGTTCCCCCAGTGACCCCAGCAAGGTCCCTTTGCCTTTCTCCTGCCCCTCTCCAGCCCCAGGCCGCTCCTCTGCTTGCTCTCTCCCACGGGCCTCATCCTACACGGAGCCTCTCCTCCCTTTCTCGCCGGCTGCTGCCAGGGAAGGAGGACACAGAGTCCCGAGGGCTGAGCCCTGCCTGCTAGCCCTGGAGAGTCCTGGCTGCGCTCTCCATGGGCCTCGGAGAAATTTCCCTGAGGAACCGCCTGCCGGGCTCCCTTCAACTACCTCAGCAATCCCCTCAAAAATGCCTCCTCACTCCCCTGGACATCCCCTCGCATTTTCCTACACAAACACTTCTTGTCTCCCCTCTAAATGACACCGGGGCTTTCAGCTAAATCAATGGCATGACCCGTGCCGCCTACTGCTCATGGGTCACCCAACCACAATCAAGAGCAAATGCTGGTTGGCCTTTAAGAACCTGAAATAACTTTGAAGCAAAAGAAATAATCTTTTTTCTTCTTTCACATGCTGGACTTGCCTCTGGGGATATGTGCTGAGCTCTCGCTGCAGGGGACTGTCAGGCCCGAATGGCTGGGAGTTCATCTTCTTCTCCCTTGGTCGTCAGAAATTGTCATTAATTACACCACAGAAATGCTTTCTGAAACCTTTCCCCTTTCCTGTCCTTTGCTGGTACATCTTCTCTCTCTGCCTTTGAATTTACAGCTGCTCTTAGGCGGGACCAAGGTGAAATTTTTAGCTGGATTTTTCTAAAATTTCTAATTATACTGAAATTATTTCCAATTCCCCAATGAGAAGAGCACAGACTCACAGCCATTCAGGGCTGGCAGCCACCGAGGGAAATCTGAGACAGTATTAATACAAGTGACCTTTCCTGTGAGTAGCCATCACTCCAGTCCTCCAGCCTCAGCAAGTTTCTGCCGTGAATGGACCCAACTTCTAATGCAAACCTAAATTTCCGTCAGCTTTTGTTAGAAAGATCCCGGACAGTAAATCATACTACAGAATTTAAAATTTGCACAAAGAATAACAGACCCAGGCCAAACCCAACCACCCCATCACTGCTCCACCCCACTTTTGTCAGAAACAGTCATATTGTTTACAAATCTTCTCCTTCCCTGCTGCTTAGTTCTTCACTGCACATCCCCAGAGAGGATTTACTCCACCTTTCGTTCACCACAGCACCTCTCTCCTCAGCACAAATCCCACTTGGCACAGATAAAACGGAGCAGACCTAAGGCAATGGATCCAGCAGCAGCTGCAATTCCAAGCTCCCCGTTCCCTGGATTGCCCACCCAAGCGCTCCTGGCAACCTCACCTCAGCCTGGACTCTCTGTCCTCAGAGGGAAACACAGCCTGATGGGACACGGCTCTGGCACTCCACTTCCTCTTGCTCCTGCTGACCTGGAAAGCCACAGGTAAACCCAGTCCCCCGGACTTCGAATCCCTGGACACCAGCAGAGCTGGAGTTTCACCCAGATTCCAGATTCCCAAGGCACTTCATCCCAGCAGGGAGGAAAAGGGGAACCCTGTATCCTCTGACTGACCTCACAGCACAGGCAGGACCGGGAGCCCTCCACTGGACTTTGCACAAAGGGACACCCAGGGTGCTGCATTGCAAGAAATCCCAAAGAGAAATGCCTCCAAAACCTGACAGAGAAAGGTTTCAAGTCACTCCAGAACACAGACGGCTGTTCATGCCTTCTCAGGCCACACCAACCCTGTCCTATCCACCTGAGCTGTGCAGGTGAGCTGTGCAAAGGCTCCCCTTCCTCCCAGGCAATTGCTGTCTGAAGCCACAGATGTCCGCCCTGGGCAGCACCTGTAAACAATGTGGGAAAGGCAAAATGAGAATGTTTTCTGTCAGAAAATGAATAATAATAATGATAATAATAATAATCAGAACTCCTGACAAATTTAGTAACATCACTTTCATATGATAAATACTGGCCATGCCCATCCTTCCGGCCCATGTGAAAACAGGAAGGAGAACTACAGGAAAAGCAGAGTCCCTTCTTTGGATGTCTAAAGACTCTTCTGCACTTTATGCTCTTTGTGCTCTTTAAATGAATGGATTGCTGCTAAAAGAACCTCAGGCCCGTATTTTCTCAGCCACAGGCAGGACAAGGTGACTTGAAGCTGGAGAGCAGGGAGATGCAGGACCTTGGCAAGCGAGGGATAAGAGCAGGGGAAGCAGGGGAGGTGGCGGGGGAGAGCTGGACACTTGAAGGAACAGGTATTTTCTTGTTTACATTCATCAGTGCTGGGAACTTGGAAAACACGTGGTGCTGCATGCATCGAGGACACAATGCCCATGCTGTGGTTGTCTTCCCTTTACTCATAAGCCTTGGCTTCACCCCCTTTCCAGGGTGTCAGATCTTCCCCCTGGTCTCTCTGACCTGCCTCGGCTAGCTCAGGGTCAGAGAGATGGGGGATTTTTTATCTGACATGGACAAAGGTAAAAGATGAGAGGAGGCTCTCTTTCCTGGGATGATCCAAGTTTATTGTCCTGAAGGGTTCCAGGGAGAAGAGAGATAGCATGGGAAACACGGGGTATTTTCAATCCCAACTCAGGGGCGGAGGAATCCCGTATCACAGCCACTCAGGGCTGGCCAGGGGAAAGGGAGGGGTTAAGGGAAGGGGACAACCACGATACAAACCGAGAGTGAAACAGAACGAACCATCCTCAGTGCAACACAAAAACAGAAATGTGCATTACAACACCAGGGGAGCAGAGAATTCCTCCAGGCTAAAGGTGAGTCTGGTCCCACTCCAGGGATGTATCCACTAAAGGAGGGGAGTTGTTTATAGGAACTGACCACAAAAATCAAACCCAACAAACACTGAAAGGGACTCTGTCGAGCTGCACCACCGAGTGTTGGCAGCAGGCAGAGGCACGAGGTGCACGCATGACCGAGAAGTACCACTTCACTTGGTTTTTCTGCTTATGTGGATTTCAGTTCTGCTTCACTTCACAGCTGCTATTCTGTCAAGGTCACTTCCATTTTCACAAGCCTGTGTCACGTGTGGTCAAGGCTGTAAATCCTCCCTTAGGATTTCCATGTCTCATCTGGATTTGCCAGGAAGCACGTGCACACAGAGATGCCCGTTTCCGTGACAGGTCACTCAGAAATCATGTAAGCCAGCAACTTGCTCCTCACTGGATCACTTGGAAATACATAAAAGAGCCAGAAGAAAAATAACCAAACAACAACCCACATTTGTTGACATAGCTTAGTGCAGCTTCATCCTAATATTCTGCCCAGTGATGGAGAGAAAGAAGGAGGAAAGCTGTTCTCCCACTTCTCCCAGTTCTGCACCAAGCAGCTGGAAACAGCCAGCACTGCCCTCACCTGCAGCTGTGGCAGCTTCCCTCCTTCCTTCAGCCTCGCCCTGACTTCTGAGGGGCCAGAGGCACCACACCACCCAAAAGCATCAGCGCTCACACCCAGTGCCAGTACGGATGTCTTCATGGTCCATCTTTGGCCAAACAAACCTCGGGCATGGTTTTGCTTTCCTGACAGACTTGGGCAATCTCATTCCCATTTATCAAGGCAACGCACCCCCGCCCCCCTCCCCCCCCCCCCCCCCCCCCCCGTATGGCTCTGGAGTAAGAGCCCCTCTGGAACAAGAACTCGAGAGAAGACTGCAGGGAAGAATCCAAGAGCAAAATGAAATCCCACATATTCAATGCAGGCCGGCTTCTGGCAGGTTCCTTGTGGCTTTTGGGGCACAAGAAAAGCTTTTACACCATAAAAACATATGTGAAAACCCCACACCGAGCACTTGGTTTTAAAGCTGTTATTGCACTTCATGTTACAGATAACAGAATTGCTTTGGGATTTGGCATTTCCTGCACCCACACAAACACATTAAAATAATTAAGTGCTGAGTCCTGAAGCTCAGTTCTTCCAATCTTATTTTGGTGGTGTCACTTGACATACCAAAATCCAAAGCAATACTTCCAAAAATGAAAAGCAACTCCCTCCCCTCCCCATTCAGTTTTCCAGTGGAGGGATCCTTTTAAGAACAAGTTAAAGAAAAGAAGAAAAGCCCAAGACCTACTATCAGCTAGTGTACCAACCCCCTGTTTTCCATAGATTCTCATTATGCCTGATGGCTTCTCTAAGAAAATCAATTTGTACATGTAAAAACCTGTCAAGTAGGGGCAGGGGTTTCTGAGCCCCCACCTCGCAGGTGAAGGATCTGAGGAAGAGTGGCACAGAGGGATCCCAAAGTGCCCAAGAGAGATTCAAGTTCACTGTGTTTGGGCAGCATTATTTGAAACCAAAGTGCTCTGCAGCTGCCCCAAGCCTGGAGTTCACAGAAACAAAATGAGCTCCCCCTCCTGCCTCGTTTTCTGACTTCTCTCATCAAGGGACAATCACATCATGCAAAAAATAAGAGAGAAGATGCTAACACCAGTCCAGTGCCCCCCAACAGCTGGCACCAGGATTCATTCCCTCCCCTGGCTGATGGAACTTAAACCCAGCTGTTCTGGGATTTAAGGAGCAAAGCCCAGCTTTGCCACTTGCTCTTCCACTCCTTCCCGCATCTGCAGAGCACAGAGATTGCTGGGTTCCATATTACATCTCAAAGCAGCAGCCCTGGGAGTGCTGCTGGAACCCAGAACACACCCCCCCCCCCCCCCCTCCCCCCCCCCCCCCCATTCCCAGACACCAACCGGACTGGTCAGCCTCATACTCCTCAGGGACAAAAAAACCAAAAACCAGTAAAAAAAATGGTTATTTTACACCAAACAGGACCCATTTCAGAGGACAAATATCCCACACTGCCACCCCGAGCATGCCCAAGGCTTTGTGACAGAAAAGCAAAACTTCACATGTGAAGCACCATTTCCCTTGGAACAACACCCTCCATAAAAATTGCCACATAAAAGCCCAGGTGTTTGCAACATCGTCGGTAACACATTGCACATAAAGGATCAGGTCCCTGGGTGTCCTTTTTTGAAAGACAGGTGTTTGCTAAGGAAAGCAGAAGCTTCCCTTTGGACTGAAAAATGTGATGCTTCCTTCCTTCCGATTATAATGATTTTGAAATTAAGGGAGCTCTCAGCCAAAGATATGGGGGTAGGAATAACAGTTCTTTACTAGTATACCTAACAAGACAAACAAGAACAACAGCTATGAAATTACCCACAAACAGAACAGTAACTCAGTCCCAGTCCTTTCTGAGCTGCAGTTCGCGGTGCTGGGGGCGGGCAGGTCCTGCAGAGCCGCAGGAGGGCTGGGGGTGATGGCAGCGTTGTCCCAGGGGGAGAGAGAGATGGAGAGAGCCCTCCGCTCACGGTGTCAGTCCTGGTGCTCGACAGAGTGCTGGATGGTGGTAGTTTACAGCAAGAAGACAGCAGGGCAAGGTCCGACAGCAGTGAGGATGGTTCCCGACGCTGGGATGGCGGTGATGGGAAAGAGGCAGCGATTGTCCTTCTCCTCTGAACTCCGAGGGGAGAATGGGCCGAGGCCCCGCCTTCCGCTTCCTCTTCTGGATGTTTGAATCTCGGGGGGTTTCCCTCTTCTCTCCCCTCCCCCTTGCCACCAGGGCCTAGTCAACAGATATCTTAGCATGACAATGGGGAAAATTCCACAGAGGGAAAAAGGAAAGAACCAACCCCCAACAGGTGATCATCCTTATCTCTGTAGGAAGTATCTTCTGTTAATGGGCCATTGAGTCCTACTGTATAACTGATGAGATTACATCATCCTATTGGGAGATACTCCAGCCAGGAGGACTAGCCAAGCCTTTCCTACCTAGATAAAAAACTGAGGCTTAGAACGCCAAAGGCAACCTTTTTCCACTGGATTCCAGAGGAAGAACCAGGCTTTTTTTCCACATCATTACTGGACCTGCTGCCCGATCCCAAAGAGTAAAACACAAATCAACAAAGTTGTTTTGTGCGGTGCTTTATTCAGGGCCCGGGGACCTGCGGACTAGCGTCCAAAGTCAAAGTCCCAACCCCTTAGTGAATCTTACACAGTTTTATACCCTTTTACAAATCTTGCTTCACCATGGCTGCATGCTATGGTCCACATACTTCACATCAAAGGCAGCAGTCATTTTCGAGATAACATTTCTAAAGGTTATAACTCTTGCACGCCTGCCTAAGTTAAGACAATAAGAAGATACCTTTCTAACGGTTATAAATCCTACATGCTTGTCTAAACTAGAACTATAGATTAATCCCACACCTGTTTATTGTACTTCATCAGTAAATTCCCTACTGTTCCTATAAATAACCAGTTGGTCCTTCTTCGCCCCACTGGCCCTTAACTCATTATTCTGTAGCTCAGCACATTCCCTGGCTTAGTTCCCCGGGCCTACCTTGCACTAGCTACAAACTGCAGCCTTAGCATTACTACCACTAACTATTAAATGTATATGTATATGCTAACAACTCCCCCCTTTTGAGCATCCTTCAATCTTCTGCAAGGATGCTCAACTTCTTCCCTCCATTCTTCATGTAACCGTCTCTAAGCACGAAGGAGGCGGTGTGTTCCCAGCCGGTTGTCCGTTCCTGGTCATAGCCTTCATTATTCTCCGGTATGAATTCCTTCTCTGGTGATTACTCCTAGAAGACATCTGTAAACTCCATACACAACTCCAATTAATATCAACAATATTATTGCATATTGAACAATTGAGGATATCCAACCAGAGACCTGGATCCCTAGAGAGCTGAATATTGCTCCAATCCAGTTATATTCCGCATCTTTTGCTATTTCCCTAGTTTTAGATTCAATATTCTCCAATTGATCTCTATCTTTTTCTACTTCCTTTGTCACATTTGGGATATGAATACAGCAATGATCTGTCTTCCCATGCAGATATCCACAAACTCCATGCTCTCTTAGTAACAGCATATCTAATGCCATCCGGTTTTGCAATGTCATCCGAGTGGTTGCCTGTAATTGTGAATTTAAATCTTTAAATCCCTTCTTGGTGGCTGCTGCTAATCTTTCGGTCTGTCCCAGGAGTCTATACAACATTTCCCTATTTCGATATGTGGAGATAGGTGCAAATAAAGATTCTAGTGCCCATCCGAATTTTACTCCCCCTGACGGTTCATGCCACTCATTTTCTTCAATAATTTCATCTCCTATGTCTCTCCTTTGCCTGGCCTGTATTTCTTGTTTATTAAGTTTAGATTGTTTCCAGAATGGACATAAGGTAGGAACTCCTAAAATTATTTGAGTTACCATCCCATCGATCGGTATATGAGTGGTCCATTTCCCATGTCCCATTACCCAGACCAAGTTACCAGGGCTTCTGATAGTGGTAGTTTTGCAATCTACTTGTTTGTTACCGGCCATCTCTCCCCTAATTGTATGATTGTACCCTCTACATTCACATCCCCACTTGAGTAACACTCTTACTGGTACCAAACCTATTTCTGCTTCTGGAGTATCACAAGTAATAACTCGTGAACAATTCCATGTCTCTGTTGTCCCAGTTGATGTCCTCTGAGCTGTCTCTGTTGTTAATACTCTAGTATAAGTCTGGTTCTTATTTCCTGTCCATTGAATGCACCAATTCACAGTTCCTAGGTAACTATATGTCTCTAATAAACTTGGTCCCCAAATTGCTCCCCAATCGTCTTCTAAAGACTGTGATTGCGTAATGTTTTGACATACTTCTTCATTTCTTGTGCGTTTTACCTGCATCCAAACCTTATTACAGGGTTCCCTTATTGGTCCTTCCACAATGCATTTGTTCATTTTACTAACCCACGCATAGTAGCCTGGCATTTGCTGGCAATCTTTTTCCAACATATTCCTAATTAATTGGCATCCTTCCTTCTTTTCTACATACTCCTTTGGTATCAATTTACAACTCCAAGTAAAATCCACGAATGCCCTGGGTAAAGTTTTTACTGGGATGATTCCCCACGGTATCAGCTCCCCGGCTGCCTGTGGTAAAGGTAAACAGGCTGTAATCGAGGAAACATTCTGCACTTTACCAAAGTCCCGAATTAATCCTACTATCAAATTTTCCTGTTCCTGACTGCGGGGAAATGTTACATCTATGGCTCGAGTTCTTCTGTGAGTTCCTCTGATGCTATTAAGATAAACTGCAGTTATTGCATGTCCCCGCCCACTATAGACCCCACGTTGGCCAGTGATTCCACCTCTCAAATGCGACCAAGCCCTGACGTTTCGTATTCCAAAGTCACCCATTTCTCCACATGAGACTATACACAAGTATCTACTTCCGAATTTCCCAATCTTCAGATCAGTAATATTTAACCATCCTCCTCCCACGGTTCCTTCGGACCACCAGCTAACTCCTTCGCTGATTTGATTCCACATTCCCTGAGAATTTTCCCTCCACCACTTAACTTGTATCCCATATTCACACTCGTTTTTCAATCGGAAAGTACAATTCATTCGCAAAGGAGGACTGTCCCACATGTCTACATAGGTTGAGGCTGGAATGACCTCAACATCCCCCTTCTTGGTACCATCCCCTAATAATGACATTACCCGTAATTTCAAGTTACCGTAGTCGAAACTATCTCTGATCCAGACTCCACATAAATACTTGTCTTCAGATCCCGAAGTTACATTTATCAATTGTAGGGTAGTGTTTCCCATTTGTGTTTTCATATCCCAAGTTGTGACAATACCTGTGTCTACCCAATCCATATCCTTTTTCCATCTTACATTGACTTCTTCGGATCCAGCTCCCTGGTCATTGGTGAATGAACAAGTCAGATTTACATTCATTCCTTCAACCGCCATAGTCACCGGCTCTAGAACAGTAATCACAACAGATTCATGAGTTAAAGTTACTTGACATGACATGATCAGTCCAATGATTAAGATGTAGGCCTTGGGTCGGTGGGTTTGGCTCGAATAACCATCTTGGTGGAAGACCGTGGCTGCACTTCCCAATGAGTAGGGACTTTCTTGATCCGGGTGTAGTGGATCCAGTTGTTGATGCCCTCGACTTTTGCCGCCGTGAAGGTTGTCATAATCACCTGACGTGGACCCTCCCATGATTCCTTCAAGGGGTCCGTGCTCCAGTTCTTTACATACACCCGGTCTCCTGGTTGGATATCATGGACTGGATTTTCCAGCGGCAGAGGGCGGTTCCACTGCAAAGCACCTCTCAAAGCTGTAAGAGTCTTGTTAAGAGATAGAACATAGTTAAAGAGCATTTGGTCCCCAACCACGTGAGGATCACCTTTTAATGTTGTTGCATGATATGGTCTGCCATATAGTATTTCATATGGACTTACTCCTACCTTTTCCCTGGGTTTAATCCTGATTCTTAACAAAGCCAATGGTAATGCTTGCGGCCATTGAATCTTAGCTTCTTGACAGATTTTCTTGATCTGACCTTTCAATGTCTGATTCATTCTTTCTACCTGCCCACTTGATTGAGGTCTCCATGGGGTATGTAAATTCCATTTAACATCGAGCACTCGTGCTATGTTTTGTACTATTCCGGCCACAAAATGTGGTCCCCTATCTGATGAAATTCCCAGGGGTACTCCAAACCTAGGAATAATTTCCCTTAATAAGGTTTTGACCACCTCCTTAGCCTGGTTAGTTCTGCACGGAAAAGCCTCGGGCCATCCCGAAAAAGTACATACATATACCAGAAGGTATCTGTAACCTTGAGCCCTGGGCAACTCTGAAAAGTCAACTTGCCAATAATCACCTGGCTCTGGTCCTACCTGTAATTTTCCTAATTGAATCTGCTTCCTCACTACAGGATTGTTCTTTATACAGACTGGGCACATTGCATTAACTCGTTTAGCTAAAGTCAACATCTGGTTAGAAATGATTTCTTTCTTTAAAAATTTAACCAATACCTCTGCCACCCAGTGGCATTTGTTGTGTTCTGCTTCTAAAATTATTTTCATGATCTTGACAGGTACTAATACTTGCCCTATGTCGGTCACATACCACCCTAACGCGTTCTTCTGGGCATTCACAAGTCTGGCCAGTCTTTCATCTTCTAAGGAGTAATTTGGCTTCTGCTCTAGGTGAGGAGTGACTGGGCTTACCTTTGTCGGAATCAATGCCAATTGTGTCCAAACCTCACGTGCCACTTTCCGAGCAGTAGCATCTGCTAGATTATTTCCTTGGTAGATTTTTTCCTTCTTCCTTCTGATGTCCTCTCACATGCATTACTGCTACTGCAGCTGGTTTATGCACAGCATCCAAAAGAGATAGGATTTCGTTTCGATGTTTTATAGATGTCCCTTGGGAACTTAACAGTCCTCTTTCTTTCCATAATGCTCCATGGACATGCAGAACTCCAAATGCATATTTAGAGTCAGTCCATATATTTACCTTCTTTCCTTGACTCAAAACCAAGGCGCGAATCAAAGCCACAATCTCTGCTTTCTGCGCTGATGTTCCCGGGGTGAGGGCTTTAGCTTCCACGACCTGGAGGAGCGTTACCACCGCATAACCCGCATACCTGGTCCCATTCTCGACGAAACTGGATCCATCTGTAAACAGTTCCCAGTCCGGAGACTCCAATGGCACGTCTTTCAGGTCAGTGCGGCTAGCGAAGACTTGTTCAATGACTTCCACACAGTCGTGGGTCAATTCGCCTTCTTCTTGCTCACTGCGGAGAAATTCTGCTGGATTGATATGGTTAGTTACTTTTAGCTCAACATCATCTTGTTCCCTTAATATTGCTTGATATTGCAACATTCTGCTGGAGGACAACCAATGCCCCCCTTTTTGTTCCAGAACTGTTATCATCATGTGAGGCACAAACACTTCTATTTTCTTACCCAAAGTCAATTTTCTTGATTCCTGAATCAATAGTACAGTAGCTGCCACGGCTCGCAAACAGGATGGCCATCCAGAGCTGACTGCATCTAGTTGTTTCGAAAAATAGCCGACCGGACGCTTCCATGATCCCAACTTTTGCGTGAGTACTCCTAAAGCCAGTCTCTGTCTCTCATTTACATATAATTGAAAGTCCTTAGTTAAATCGGGTAGTCCCAATGCCGGGGCTTCTTTTAGTGCTTGCTTTAGCCCTTGGAACGCATTCTGCTGTGGCTTGTCCCACCGTAACTGTGTCTCTTTTAGTGCCTCATATAAGGGTTTGGCCAGGAGTCCGAAATTCGGTATCCACAGCCGGCACCATCCTACCATTCCTAGAAAGGATCTTAGTTCCTGATGATTTCGGGGAATAGGTATGGTGCAGATGGCTTCAATTCTATTTGCTCCTAATCGCCTTACTCCTTGTGTTATTTCACAGCCCAAATATAACACACTTGTCCGGATGAGCTGGGCCTTTTCTTTCGAGACCCGATATCCAGCCTGGCCTAGCATGTTCAATAAGCTTATAGTTAAATTTAGGCAAATGTCCCTTTCTTCTGTGGCCAGGAAAATGTCATCTACATATTGAAGTATTACATGAGAAAAGGGAGATTCTTTTACCTGTGTTGTTTTCCATTCCTCCAATTCCTTGGCTAACTGGTTCCCAAATATTGTGGGGGAATTCTTGAATCCTTGCGGAAGTCGTGTCCAAGTAAGCTGTTTCTTCCGGCCAGAGTCAGGGTCTTCCCACTCGAATGCAAAATATTTCCTACTTTCAAATGCCAGAGGGATGCAGAAGAAAGCGTCTTTTAAATCAATTACTGTAAACCATTGAAATCTTTCAGACACAGATGTTAACAAAGTATAGGGGTTTGCCACCACTGGGTGGATATCCTTGGTTATATTATTTATAGCTCTCAGATCCTGAACTAACCTATATTTACCATTGGGTTTTCGTACTGGAAAAATTGGGGTATTAAATTCTGACTCACATTCTTGCAAAATACCTTGGATTAAGAATTGAGCAATCATGGGGGCTACTCCTTTCCTAGCTTCTAACTTAATCGGATATTGTCTAATCCTTACCGGTTGGACTCCCTCCTTTAGCTCAACCACTACTGGTTGAGCTGCCTTAGACTTACCTGGAGTGCCGGTTTCCCAAACCCAAGGTACCACTGCCTGTTCAACCTCTTCAGGAATTGGGGTGGGCTCTACCTCCTTAATCACAAATAGTCTAGATATTTCTTTATCAGGAATTTCTAATTTCACTCGTCCTCCTTCAAATAATATTCTCATATTTAGAAGAGATAACAGATCTCTTCCAAACAGTGACTCTGGGCAATTAGGCATATACAGGAATTGATGATCAAATTCTTTTCCTCCGAATTTTATGTCTAACGGCTGCAAAAATGTCCTCTCTTCTACTTGCCCAGTTGCCCCTATTACTTGAATTTTTGCATCACTTAATAACCCTAATTTTGTATTCAAAACCGAATGTGTTGCTCCCGTATCAACTCTAAATTCTCGTTCTTGTCCCCCTACCTCCAATACTACCTTCAGATCCTGATCTAGTCAGCTCTGATTTTGATAGTTGCCTAACACAAATGCTTGAGCGACATCTACCGGCCCCGTGGTAGCTCCTGCGTTTCCCATAGGATTTACATTCCCCACATTACCCACTCCCCATTTGACTGGACATTCATTTTTCCAGTGACCTAACTGTCTGCAAAAGGCGCATTGATTAGGACCCAATTTTCCTTGCCCCCCGAAGGGATTTCCCAATCCTCCCATTGCTCCCCTTCCCAAATTCTGCTGAATTATGCCCCTTCCTCGACCCATACCACCCCGGCCCCGTCCTCGTCCTCTTGGGCTTCCTCCCGTAGCGTGTTGCAATACTGCTAAAATATTTGCCTGATGTCTCTTTGCTGTCTCTTTTTCTCTATTATTATATACCTTCCATGCCACTTCTAGCATTTTCTCTAGGTTCCGAGTGTCCTCCCCTTCTAACTTTTGCAGCTTTTTCCTAATATCATCCTGAGATTGCCCCATAAAAATCAAAGCCAACTGTAATTTCCCTGCCTCCCCATCAACCTCTAAATTAGTAAATCTGCGTGCAGTTTCCTTCAGCCGCTCCAGGAATGCTGACGGGGACTCACTTTTATCCTGTCTTATGGAATACAGTTTTGACCAATTCATTGTTTTTGGCATCCCCGTTCTAATCCCTTCTATTATTAATTCTTGATAAACTTGAAGTCTTTTCCAACCCCGACTGGTGTTAGGATCCCACCCGGGGTCCTCTCTCGGGACCAAGTCATTTAGAGTTCCATCCATCATTTGTACCCTCAACATTTCCCTGGCTCGTTCTGTCATTGCCCGTAACACCATCTCTTTCTCGGTTGAATCCATCAAGGTATCTAGTAACACCTGTAAATCATTCCAATCAGGATTTTGTGTTTTTATTATCATTTTTACCACTCGAGCAACCTTGTCCGGATCCTCCCGGTATGACCCTGCTGCTTGTTTCCAAATTATCAGATCCCCAGGTGAGAACGGGACTTTAATAAACACCTTCTCACCCTGAGGTCCCATAGCTTCCCTTAAAGGGGCTATCAGTTGGGGTTTTTCCCTATTTTTCCTCCCTTGTCTAGTTCTTTCTGCAATAGGGGTTCTCGGTATATTACGGGTATGACCGGGAGATGGCTCCCCAGGACAAGGTATTATCGATTCCGGGGAGCCCTTCCCCATTTCTGGGGTTTGTATTATTTCTCTTTCTTCTTTATCACTATCTTCCTCTTCCGAAGCTAATTCTGCAGGAGGGGCACTAGGAGCTACAAGCAAAGATAGGTCCTCTTCCTGGCTTGTCAGCTTTGTCAAACAACCATTACACCTATTCCTTTGCCTACAACCTTGACAATTTTTTTCCTCTACCTGTAATACCATAATACCACATTCTTTCTGCCATTCGGGTTTGCCTTTTAGGGTATAAAACAAATCCAAATAAGGAATCTCATCCCATTTTTCATTTTCCCGTAAAAACTGCATTAACGGGGATATCACACCAGGGTCAATAGACCCATTAAGGGGCCACCCCGAACTTCCAGTTTCATATTGTGGCCACAAATGATTACAATAATCAATCATCCTTTCCCTTTTTAACTCTTGATGGAACCCTTCTCTTTTCCAACGCCCCAACAAACATCCTAACGGAGTATTTTCCGGAACCTTTTCATTAGATTGAACCAAAGCTTTAAACGTTTTAAATGGCATCATAATAACACAATCACACAATACTATCTCACAAACACACTTCCAACAGTCACGGCTACAACAGATATTGATTATCAAATTATTAACCAATAAACCAACGGATACTGATTATCGAATTATTAACCAACAAACCAACAGACACTGATCATCGAATCATCAACCAACAAACTAACAGACACTGATTATCAAATTATCAACCAACAAACCAACAGACAGTGATTATCAAATTACTAACCAATAAACCAACAGACACTAATTATCAAATTATTTAACCAACAAACCAACAGACAGTGATTATCAAATTATTAACCAATAAACCAACAGACACTAATTATCAAATTATTTAACCAACAAACCAACAGACAGTGATTATCAAATTATTAACCAATAAACCAATAACCAACCAAACTTGCCACTTCTCGACGCCGCGAGGGGCAAGTGCCGATCCTGCGCAGCTTTCGCCGCGTCTAACGGTCGGCGCCTAGGCTTTACCAACCAGAGACGTCTTCTGCCCAACCCTGCGAGGATCGCCGCCTCGACTTATCAGGCAGGCACCTAAACCAAATAATAAAGCACCTTCGGGCTTACCTGTTACAGTTGTCCGTCAGGCGCGGGGTCGGGCGCCGGTCGATGACTCCCCAGGAATCACCTGGTGCCGGCGTGGAGTGGATCAGCTCGCGAACCGCCCCAGCCACCTCCGGAGTCCTGCCGCGGTCGCCAAAAACCGCTGCCCGATCCCAAAGAGTAAAACACAAATCAACAAAGTTGTTTTGTGCGGTGCTTTATTCAGGGCCCGGGGACCTGAGGACTAGCGTCCAAAGTCAAAGTCCCAACCCCTTAGTGAATCTTACACAGTTTTATACCCTTTTACAAATCTTGCTTCACCATGGCTACATGCTATGGTCCACATACTTCACATCAAAGGCAGCAGTCATTTTCGAGATAATATTTCTAAAGGTTATAACTCTTGCACGCCTGCCTAAGTTAAGACAATAAGATACCTTTCTAACGGTTATAAATCCTACATGCTTGTCTAAACTAGAACTATAGATTAATCCCACACCTGTTTATTGTACTTCATCAGTAAATTCCCTACTGTTCCTATAAATAACCAGTTGGTCCTTCTTCGCCCCACTGGCCCTTAACTCATTATTCTGTAGCTCAGCACATTCCCTGGCTTAGTTCCCAGGGCCTACCTTGCACTAGCTACAAACTGCAGCCTTAGCATTACTACCACTAACTATTAAATGTATATGTATATGCTAACAGACCCTTTGGAGGAAAACTGCACCAGCACCCTGACTGACAGGGTATCAGGTTGTATTCTGACTCTGTTAGTGGTTGTATTTTTTTTTTAATTGCATGTATTTTGTTTTTCCTTTTTCTCTTCCCTATTAAAAATTGTATTACTGACTTGAAGTCTCACTGGTTTTGCTTTTGATCCAGTACAGGTGGGTTGGACTGTGAGGGTACACAGAGACCCACTGGGACATACTGGGACATACTGGGAATGATACTGGGCAATAATGTAGCAAACTGAGGATACTGTGAGTGATACGAGGTATAGTGGGACCAACTGGGGACACAGGGAACAGTGTCTCATCCGCCACAGCCTCACAGCCCCTCATAATACAGTTCGGCACCAAAAACACCTGCAAAGTTCGGTGCCCAAAAAGCCTGGTTAGAGCCCCCCAAGCTTCCCCCAAGTGCTCCAGAACCACATGCGTTCTGCCCTGGGGACCTCAAGTCACGGCTCGGACTCAAAAGTGTCCCCCAGGTGCTTTCCCGGACCCCAAATGCTTCGTCCGAGCCACTTCCGGGACTACAGCTCCCATCATGCTCCGCAGTCCCGTTAGAGTGCTATTCCAGCCGTGACTACATCTCCCATCAGGCACCGCGACCCACAAAGAGACAATGCGGATGCGCCCTCCTGTGATGCTCCGCGGCTGTATTCAATCGTATTATGCCCGTGCCTACAATTCCCATCATCCCCCGCGCCCCAGAGAGCCCCGTTCTAGCCCCCCAGGTGCCCGCCCGGACCCCGAAGCGCTCCACATTCCCCTCCCTGACCTCCAAGTTTTCGCCCTGGACCCCCAAGAGCTCTCCCAGCCTCCGAGGTGTCCGTCAGAATCCCTCAGTGCCCTGCCCAGTGCCCACCCGGCCCATTGAAGTGTCCTACATACCCTCAAGTTCTAAATTCCCTGTGTAGACCCAAGACTGCCCCAAATGTACCCCAGAAATGTCTCCCTTGACTCCAGAGTGGCCCCTTTTACCCTGTCTGAGAAAATGATAACAAGGATTAGAGAAGGACTGAAAAAAGTCTACTTATCATACAGAAGGAGAAAGCAATAGCCAGTAGTTTTCAATTAATTAATGAAGGGAATTGTGTTACTTAGAACCAATCACCAAGAATTTTTATGATTGCTAAAACCGTATCGATTTTTTAACACATAAATGAAAAATTAGGTAATAAAAATATTATTTTTATTATTAAAAGAAAAACATCTTTGTAATTTTATTATTTTATTAATATATAATTATAATAATAAACATGCAGGGATTTTTTTTATGTTTTAGGATGTCAGTCCCAGGTGGGCAATGTCTGACATGGTGAGGTTGGAGGTGAGAAGCAGGTTGTCCAAATAGGGTCAACCCTGAAAGGGATCATTCTTCTCTGTGCCCAGACCTTCTAAGGTGACATTCATCATCAAGATCACCTGGGGAATGCTTCGGTCACCTCTTCTCTGAATTGAAAAATTAAAAAAAATATTCACTTGATTAAAACCAAAAATCATGAGGTGCACTTTGAACTCTCTCTCCTTAACGCTGACACTGACACTGACACTGACACTGACACTGACACTGGGGATCCAAGAGCATTGTGACTGAGGAACCTCATGGAACCAAGAGTCCATTGCTACACTGTGCAGCCTGTGGAACCAAGGGGAGCACAGTGACATTGCGGGGCCTCATGGAACATTGGAGACTATTCTGACACTCTGGGACCCACTGGAACAAGGGACTGTTACAGCTTGGCAGGGCCTCATGGAATCAAGGGCACGGCAGTGAACACTGTGGGTCTGCACAGGATGAAGGGTTCATTCTGACACCGTGGAACCCAGGATACCATTGTAACACTATGGGGCACCATGGAAACAAAGGTGCATTGTGACAGAGCAGGACCTCATGAAACCATCGAGGCCATTTTTACACATTGAGGCCTTGTGAAACCAAAGGGCCATGGTGGCACTTCAGAGCCTTGTGGAGCAAACAGGACCCTAGTGACACTGTTGGACTCAGTGGAACCAAGGGGCCATTGTGACACTTTGGGTGTCATGGAATCAATGGTCTGTTTTGACACTGCAGGCCTTAACGAATCACAGAGACTATTGTGGCACTGCAGGTGATGTCTTGGAGTGGCTACCTAGAACACAGGCTAGACAAGGTTAAGGGAATAAAGTCGGTGCTTATTAAAGGCCTTCAACAGATACACCTTGGACAGTGAAAAGCTTCCCAGAGGCTACACCCAAGGTGGATGGTGGTCATGACTTTTTCAGACAGATATAAGTTTGGTCTGTTTGCATATAAGGGGTTAATCCTCCAATTACAGCTTCCGCTAATGAAGTCATATTCCCTCAGTTTGCTCCCCCCTCCCAATTCACTTTTGTTTATTGTATTTGGAACCTGAGGCTGTAGGGTGTCCTTGAGTTTCAGAGGAATCTTTTTGTCTGACCAAAATGTGAAGATAGTTAACTAATACTTTCTATGGAGTTTAGAGTTATGCATTGATGCATAACAGGATTTCAAAAATATAAAGGCTAAAATCTTATGCCATGACAGGCCTCACTGAACCAAGGGGCCACTGTGACACTTTGTGGCCCCATGGAACCAAGGAGTCCATTGTGACGCTACAAGGCCTCATGGAAGCAAGGAACCATTGTGACACTCTGGGGTCTTGTTGTGCTAAGGGGTGATTGTGTCACTGTGTGACACCATTGAATTAAGGAGTCCATGGTGACACTGCAGGGCCCCATGGAACTAAGGATTCATGGAACAGTGCGGACCCCATGGAACCAAAGATCCACTGTGACACAGCAGGGCCTCATGGAATTCTGGAGACCATGATGACACTTTGAGGCCACGTTGAATCAAGGGGCTCTGCAGGGCCTCGTGGAACCAAGGAGACCATTCTGCCATTGTGAGTCCCCACAGAACCAAGGGTCCATTGTGACACTGCATCACCAAGGAGACCCCTGTGACACTGCAAGGCCTCATGGGAACAAGGGACCTTGCAGTCCCTTGTATATCTGCAGAGGGATTTGTCTCCTCTACAACGCATGTGGGGGAGACACCTGGCTGAGGGCTCCACATCCTCCTGCCTTAATTTTCTTTGCATTTCTCATTGTTCTTTCAAAATACCCAAACCCAGGGTGAAGATGTTGAGCTAAGACAACGATGGCAACATGGGGGGGGATCTTCCAGGGGATGTGGGGGGTGCTGTGTTCAAGAGGGTTGAGGGTTCCTGGGAGGGATTTGGGGGTCGCTCAGGGTCTTGGATATTCTAGGCTGAGCAGTTCTAATTGCTTTGGGAAACTCTGGCAGAGGTTCTGGGGCAGTTGATCAAGGATCCCCTGCCCAGGAACTGTCCACATATCCCCTGTACCAGTTTTGGGTTTCTCCTGTCCTGGATCCCCCTCTCCTCGCTGTCATTCTCCTTGCCCCCTGCTCATTCTCATGTTACCTCGCTCCTGGTCCCACCCTGCTCCCATCCCAGTCTGGATCCCACTCTTGGTCTCATTCCCTGTCCCGTATTCTCTGTCTGGTTGTCATTCTCATAATCCCGGTCCCATATTCCCTGTCCTGTTCCCGTTCTCATATTCCCAGTCCTCATGCTGGTCCCGCATTTCCATTTCCATATTTCCTGTCCCATTTCCGTATTTCCATTCCCAGCCCTATTTCTAATCCCGGTCCCATCTTTCTAATCCCTATCCCATATTCTCTCTCCAGTTGCTGTATCTGTATTCCCTGTCCTGTTCCCACATTTCCATTCCCAGTTCGTGTCCTGTATTCCCCGTCCCAGTCCTGTATTCTTGTTTCTGTTCCTGGTTCCCGTTCCCATTCCCTGTCCCCATTCCCTGTTCCCTCTCACCAGGCCCCGCCGCCATCGCTCCGGCCCCCCCGCGGCCCACACGTGACCAGGGAGAACCCCGCGCTGCTTCCGCCCACCAATCACAGCGCGCGATCGCTCCTGGATTTGCATAACCACGCTTTCGGTCCTGACCCCGCCCACCGCCGGCTGAAGCCGCGTCCGGGCGCTGTTTATTCCCAGTTCCGTCCCAGTGCTCCCAGTAAGAGCGGTCCTAGCACGGAAAGCGCTCCCAATTCCTTCCGGGTTCTCTCAGGATCGCTTCGAGTGCTCCCAGTATTGGTTCCAGCACTGTGCAGGGCACGGCCACTTTGGAACCCCCCAGGGCAGAGCACGGCTGCTTTTCAGTGTCGGCACCGACCTGGGCCGGGCTGGGAGCGGAGGAGGGGGAGGAAGGAAAGAGGAGCGGGAAGAACAAGAAGGGGAAAGTCAGGAACATGAGGAAGAGGAGCTGCAAGAGAAAGAGCAGCAGCAGAACCAACCACTCGGCTCCCCCGCCCGCCCGCTCAGGCTGCAGTTCCCCCAACTCTGGCAGCATCACCCTGCCCCCCCGGAACCCACAGGTGAGCAGGAAGGGGAACCTCGCCCCAAAACCAGCGGGGGCGTCTCTGGAAGGTTTTCTTTTTGAGGGGCCAGGGTACGTTTGGATCTTGAAGGACCCCGAAGCTCAGCCGGAAATGCCCCGGGAGGGATCTTGGCAGGTCCCACGTGGTGATCACCCAGTACTGGTGGGCAGAGGGCCAGTATGGGGTTTGGGGATCCCCAGGAGAGCCGTGGGGGAATGCGGGAGCCCCGGAGAGGGGAGAGCGCAGAGGGGCATTCCCAGAGCCAGGGAACCCCCGGCAGCCTGGAGGAGTGCAAGAGGTTGGTGATGAGCAGCCCCAGGCTCTCTGAGGTTGAAAGGGGTGATGACATCTCCAGCTACCCTTGGCCCGCAGGAACATCAAAACCAATGTGCTCAGCCCTTGTTTTTCCCCAAAACCAGGATTTCCCATTCCCAAATCATGGTCAGATGGAGGAGGAGGCCGTGAGGAAGATGGCCCAGAAGCCCTATGCAGGTGAGGGGGAAGTCCCTGCCCCCTTCCCCCTCTGTCCTGCTCCATCTCCCAGCCCAGCACGGCCCCCGGCTGCAGGACAGCCCCGCTGCCGACACCGTCCTGCCGGGGACATGCTGGGGGGATCTCCTTCCCCCTCCCTCTGGAACAGAGGCAAATCCCATCCTCTCCTTGTCCTTCCTCCCCCAGACAAGGAGCTGAGGATGGAGACCAGGGAGGACAAATCCCCACAGCTGAACCTTATGGAAAAGGCATTTTAAACCAGCTCCATGGTGCAGGAATCCAAGGAGGAGGAAAAGCCCCAGAGATCCCTCATGAGGGGTTACAAATGCAGATCACGGTGATCCAAAGCAGAAAGACCCACTCCGGGCCAGGGAGGTGGCCAGAGATGCTGCTGGAGCTTAGAGCTGAGAGTCCATGAGCAGCTTCATGATGGGGAGAAGCCCCACAAGTGCTCAGAATGTGGGAAGAGCTTCAGCAAGTGATCCTACCTGATCCAACACTGGAGAATCCACATGAGGGAACAGCCCTATGAGTGTGGGGAGTGTGGGAAGGGCTTCAAGACAAGCTCTGACCTGACTGCCCACCAGATGAGCCACACAAAGCAGAGGCGTGCCGATTGTGAGGAATGCAGGAAGACATTTAAGACTAGCTCCAGTCTCCTCAGGCATCAGCAGATTCAGAGGAGAGGCCCTTCCACTGACCCAACAATGGGAATGGCTTCAACCAAAACTCCACTGTCGTCACTCACCAGCGCATATATACTAGGACGAGGCCCTACGAGTGTCCCAAATGTGTGAAGTCCTGTTCCAGAAGCTCTCACTTTACCCTACACCAATGAAGGCACCACTAAGGGAAGCCCTGCAAATCAAGTGCAGGAAGAGCTTCATGTGCTGCTCCAGCTCCATCCCCCGTGGCAGGATCTGTGCTGGATGTTCCTGTGGCCCCCAGTGGGCAGAGCATTGCTGGTCCATGGTGCCCGTGATCTATGTTAGAAATACACCTGGCTGGGTGGCTCCACATCCTCCTGGCTCCCCATGGGCACCTGGACATATCCACAGATCAACATCAGAAATCCATTGTGAAGAGCACGTTTGTCGACTTCTGACCCGAGAAAAATCTCACTCTTTGCATCTTCTGGTGGTATCAAGCAACACTGAATGGCCTTGGAGGTCTTCTCCAATAGAAATCCATCATTTTAATCCTTTCTGGCTCATGGGCATCTTCCACAGCCAAATGGGAACATACTGGGGCAAACCCCACAATTTTGGAGATGGTGGGGTGGAAACCCCTTCAAAAAGGGTTCTTCCCACCCAGCCAAGCATGTGGATGCTTTGCCAGCAGGGACACATAAATTCTTTTGTTTTGGCCTTGAAACAAAAAGGTTTCTGTTCATTCCTTTGAAAGCCCTGTAACTGGGGTTAAAAATAACGACAAGGAACTAAGACATGGGTGGGGCCATGGGGGGAGATGGATGAGGATGTGAGGAACATGGATGGGGACATTGCGAAGTGCTGTCCAATGCAGGTACTGCCACCACATCCCCACTATCACCACCACAGTGCACCAGCCAGATGTCATCACCCAGCAGGGCAGGAGGTGGAACTTGTTCGGCTGTTGACAAGTGGCCCGGAGGTGAGTGACAGTCACCAGGGCGTCCTAGGGACTCCACGCTCAGAGGACCCCAATGGCCCAAGGTACAGCACAAGGGTCAGTGCCACCCACAGTGTCATGTGGCCCCATGCTACATGTCACCAGGGGTGTCCTGGTGACATTGTCCCCCTGCTATCTGTCCTGGTGGCATCATGTCCTTTCCCCTCTGTATGTCCAAATTCCCTACCATATCTTCCTCTCGCCTTCCATGTGTCCCCTGCCCCCAGTGGGGCCAAAAACCATGAGGTCCTGGGCTGTCTGAGGGGACCCATCCTGTAGTGTCCCTGTGTCCCTCAATGTGTGCCCATGTCCCTCAGGATGTCCCCATGGCTGCTTCTGGCACGGAGCATCTGCACTCACCCTGGCACAGGTAGGAAAACACTGTAACACCCCATGACATCCTTGTCCTCTGATTTTAGGTCCTTCTCCCCTCCATTTTCAGTCCTTTTCCCCTTTTTTGGGTTCAGTGCCCCCTATTTTGAGTCTTTTCTGTGCTTGTTTGGATTCTTTCCATCCTTTACCCCAATTTTATGCACCCTCGCCTTCACTTTGGCACATTTTTGGGTGCATCCCTCCCTTCCAACCCCCTCCGCACCTTTTAGGCGCCCCTCACTCCCCTACACCCCAACTCCCTTCCCCACAGACATCTCCCCAGCTGTGTCCCCAACTGTCCCCCTATGCCACATGGACTCAGTGCTCACCATCCTGGATACCCTTGAGTCCCCGGCCTGGGACTGTGGATTTCCTCTTCCAAGAGATTCAGAGCTGGACCGGCTGCCAGGGGATGCCGATGGCACCAGAGCTCAGGGTGGGTGGCCTGGTGAGGTTGGTGGGAGGGGGTTTGGGGTCATCTTGGGACTGACCAGGGGCTTGTCCACTCTGCAGTGAGAAGCAGCCCTGGCCAGGGAGTCTGGGATGGATGGGGGCAGGAGAGATTGGACACTGGTGGACACTTGATGGACACCTGAGTCATGGATCCCAGCTTGACACTTGTCTGGATAGCTCTTGGCCCTGCAGCCCCCCAGCCTAGGCAGCTCCGAGCCCAGATAACCACCAGCCTTGATACACACCTTGGGTGTGTATCACCTAACTGGCCCACCAGCCCATCCCAGTAGCCCCAACCCCAAAACCCCCCAAAACAAACCCAATTCCAGAACATCAATTCTGGATGCTCCCTGCAGAGTGAGGGGGAAACTGAGGCACGGGATGAGGTGATGGGAGGAGACTTTGAGACTCACCCTGGAGACCCCAAAACGAGCACCCACCCCCCAAATTGTCACTGCAGCATCTCAGGCCCCCCAGCTGTCACACTGGGGCGACTCCAGGAGCCACTGCAACCCCAGGCCCCTCGAGGGGTGACCTGTGGTGTCCCTCTGGTGTCACTGGCGAGTCCCCAGCAGAAGCAACATCACCTCCTCAGCAGGAGGAAGACGAGAAGGAGGTGAGGATGTGACTGAAACTCCTGCCCGTTCACATGGGGAGGTCGCCACACGAACGGGGGCCAAGCACAGGTGGAGCAGCGGAGGTACCATGGGGACTGGGGGGGGACATGGGGACAGTCCCCAAGGTCCCCTCAGGGGATGCTGTGGTGGGGGCGGGGGGGAGGGGGTGCAGGGTGGAGCAGCATCTTCAGGGGGATGTGGGGAGATGGAAATGGCTGGGAGTGACCCCAGAAATGTTTTCACCACCTCCTCCTGTAACATGTGGGCCGCCCCCTTCTTTGGGGTGCTGGTAACAAATTGGCAGATGGCGGTGACAAAAAGCGCAGGTGCCACCTCGGGGATTGCACAGAGAGAGGGTCCTGCAGCATGACCAAGACCCCCCTGACTGAGGGGCACCCCAGGGTGACAAAGGGGGGGGGGGTCAGGGGTGTCCCCAAGGTGTGAGGGGAGCAGGTTTTATGGGGAAGTGTGGTTGGGGCGCAACAGAAATGCGTCCAGTCCTGCCGGTGTCCGGAGCACGAGGGGGACATGGCACCTGTTACCCTGTCACTGTGTCCCCCTGTCTCCCATCATCCACTGTACCCCACTGTCCCTTTTGCTGGGCAGCAAGGGGTGGTGGCACTCCTGGATGGGTGTCCAGGTGGATCTGCACTCACCTGCTATGGACAGAGTTGTCAAACGTGATGTGGGGACACTGGGTTGCACTGTCATTGGCATTTCACTGTCATTGTCACCATCACTGTCAGTGCCACTGCCATTTGTCACTGTTATTGTCACTGTCACTGTCCTTAGCACTGTCACTGTCACCATCACCATCACTGTCATAGCACTCACTGGCTGCTCCCCAGGGTCCGCAGAGGTACTGGGGAACAGCCAGGGGACAGATGGATAGATGTGGGACAGAAGGACATGAGTGAGACACCAGGAGAGACATAAGGCACACAAAAGGGACATGAGAAGATACCAGAAGGACACTCAGGGGACACTGGGACACTTGCGGACACTCACAATATCACTGAAGGTGTAGCAGTCGGGGATTTTCTGTTTTAGTAGCGTTTGGATGTTGATGGCCTTGAGCTGGAACTCCATGATGACACTGATCAGCCTGAGGGGACAAAAAACACTACAAGAGGCCTCAAAATCACTAAAAAATAAAATAGGAAAAAATCCACCTCAAAATCCCAAAGAAACCAATGCAAAAGGGAAAACTCCGCCGCAAAAAATCCCCAAAAAAGAGAACAAATCTGCCCATAAATCCCCAAAAAACCCTGTGAGTTCCCCAAGTTCAAAAAAAAACCTGGAAAAGGAAAAATTTGACCCCAAAAATCCCCCAGAAATTAAAATTCCACCCCAAAATCCTAAAAAAAAAAAAAGGAAAATTTCCACCCCAAAATCTCAAAAAATCCAATGCTAATGGAAAATTCCACCTGAAATCCCCAAAAACCTCAGGAGTTCCCAAAATAACAAAAAAAAAAAAAAACATTCTAGAAAAGGAAAAATTCTGCACCAAAATCCCCCAGAAAACATCAGGAAAGGGAAAACTTGGCCACAAAATCCCCAAAAATTACCCTGGGAAAGGGAAAATTTCATCCCATAATCCCACACAGGAATTCGGAAAAAGGGGTCGCAAATCCAACACTTGGATTTTAGGGATGGGAAACTTCCCTGGGTGGGACTTGTGGGATTTACCTGTGGAATTGGAGGGTGAAATTGCTGTCAGTGCAATCCAGCACCAGCAGCTGGGGGTCTCCAGGGTACACCCCCAGGCACTCTGTGGGCTTGGGACTGGGGTCAGGGAATGCTGAGAGCCCAGAAACCCTGGGACTTCCCAAATCCTGAATCACATATACTCCAGGACCATCCCAAACCTTGCACCTCAAACCCAAACCCCAAACCCCAAACCAAAACCCTACTCCTAAACCTCTTGGGACCATCCCAAATGCCTTTAGAGTATCCCAAATCTCAAATCCCAACCCTAACTCTAAAACCCAAACCCCAAGTGTCCCCACCAGTGATGACGCTGGAGGCAATGTCGAAGGTGTCATTACCAGGGTCAATGTCCCCTGTGCGGAAGAAGTGCTGTGCCTGGTGCCATCTCTGGTGACACCTGCAGTGCCAGCATAGGGGTAGTGGCCCAGGGTCTTGTTGAGGACAGCCAGGTACTGTGGGGACAGGGAAACAGTGCTGGGGATAGCACTGGGGCACCTCAGCGTCCTCAAATCACACCAGTGTCCCAAATCACCTCCATAGGCTGAGGTCCTTCATGTCCCCAGATGACCACTGTGTCCCCAACTCTTCTAACCCCTTTCGGTGTCCGTGTGCCACCTTCTTGAGGACAAAGGCATGGGGTGGGAGGTGCTGGCCTGGCACAGCCCTCGGGATGCCCAGTCCCCCTTGTCACTCCCACACCTGTGCATGTCCCTGTGCCAGGGCTGGCATTAACGGTAGCACCGGGCCAGGCACTGGCACAGACACCAACCAAAACGGCTTGCAACCAGCAGGGCCACCCATGGGGTGGGCACGGAGCCACCCCAGCCTGGCCCCACGCCTGGCCTGTCACTGCCATGCCCACCAGCATTGCCACACCATAGACTAATGTGTCCCCTGGCACTGCCGTGCTCGTGGTGGCATCTCCACGGGCATTCCAGCACCTGCGGCGGCACTTCCATGGCCATGTGTGCCTTGGTATCACCACACCCCTGGTGGCACCTCTATGACCACCTCATCCTGACACCCCTGATCACCACCCCCTGTGGATGACAGGGACACTGTGAGCACCTGCACCCTGTTCTGTCCCTTCAGTTACCCCCTTGTAGACATCTCTGCTGCCAGTGGCACAGGTGCCACCTGATGCCACCGTGTGGGACTTGTCCCAGTTATCGCTGATGGATAGACACCTGGTGCCACTGGGCAGGGATGATGTCCCCAGGGCTTGTGGCAGAGCAGGACCCACACTGGGAAGGCCACATCCGAGGCCACCAAACTGTACCCAGCAGGCAGGAGGGACACCGGTGAGAACATGGTGGTGCCGCAGGGGGGGTGGCAGGTGACGTGTGGGGCACATGTGGGCACAGGAACTCATGCATCACGGGCTGGGGCAGGTACCATGCTCCAAAATCATGTCCCCTGTCCCTGTGTCCTGTTCCGTGTCCTGTGCCATGCTCAAGGTCATGTCCTGTGTCCTATACCACACCCTGCACCCTGTGTCATGTCCTATATGCCCCATGTCCCATGTTTCATGTCTTTAGTCCCATGTCCCATGAAACCCTTCACGCTGTGCCCCAGTCATGCCCAGGGCCCTACACCAAGCCCAATCTTGGCATCATGGCCCTGGGAACTGGGACTGGCACTGGGGCTGGAAGCCACCTGGGACAATGCCTGGCATCATGACACAGCAGCTGGAAACGTGGTGGGGACTGGGACTAGACAATGGACACCGGGTCTGGGGCTGGGCACTGGAACTGGACACCAAACCAGGATCTATCTTAAGCCCCCATACTGGTCTGGCAGCACTGAGGTTACTGGGGATACTGGGAGCTACTGGAGGGGTACTGTGGGTGCTGACTGCTTCCCCCCCAGAACACGACGAGAGGAACCCCCGGGGCGGGGGGGGGGGGGGGGGGGGGGGGGGGGAGGTGGGGGGCAGGAGCCCCGAAAATGAGACACGCGAGCTCCCAGTTCAGCAAGGTCACGGTGCGACAGCCCAGTCCCTGGCTCCTCCCCTGTCCCTGTCCCCTCCTCGGTCCCCAGGGCATGACACGGGGCTGTCCCTATCCCAGTCCCTGTCCCCATTCCCGGTCCTGTATTCCCGGTCCCTGTCCCCATTCCCTGTTTCCATTCTCGGTCCCTGTCCCCATTCCAGTCCCCATTCCAGTCCCCGTTCCCAGTCCCGTTCCCGCTCCCGCTCCCATTCCCGTTCCCTCTCACCGCACGCCGCCGCCATCGCTCTGCCCACCGCTCCCGCCCTCACGTGACCAGGGAGAACCCCGCGCTGCTTCCGCACACCAATCACAGCGCGCGATCGCTCCTAGATTTGCATAACCACGCCCTCTGCTCCGACACCGCCCACCACCGGCTGTAGCCGGGTCTAGGCGCAGTTTGCTCCCAGTTCCCTCCCAGTGCTCCCAGTAAGAGCGGTACTGGCAGGGAGAGCGCTCCCAGTTGCTTCTAGGTGCTGTCAGGATCGTTACCAGTGCTCCCAGTATCACTTCCCAGTGCCGCGCGGGGCGCAACCGCTTTGCAATCCCCCAGGGCGGAGCGCGGCTGCTTTTGCGCGTCGGCACCGGGCCGGGCCGGGCTGGGGGAGGAGGAGCGGAAGGAAGAAGAGTAGTGGAAGGAAGAGCAGCAGCAGAACCGAGCGGCTCACTCGCTCGCCCGCTCTAGGCCGCAGCTTCCCCGACTTCCCCGGCATCACCCCTCCCCCCGGAAGCCGCAGGTGAGCTGGGAGGGGGAGCTCGCCCCAAATCCATCGTGGGGAGGTCTCCTGGAGGTTTCTTTGTGGGGCAGGAGATGTTTGGATCTTGCAGGACCCCGAAGCTCAGCCGGAAATGCCCCGGGAGGGATCTTGGCGGGTCCCACATTGCTATCGCTCGTTCTGGCGGAGAGGGGGCGAGATCGGTTCTGGGGATATCCGGGAGAGCCGTGGGGGAATACGGGAACCCCGGAGCGGGGAGAGCGCAGAGGGGCGATCCCGGAGCCGGGGGACCCCCGGCAGCCTGGAGGGGTGTGGGAGGTTGGTGATAAGCAGCCCCAGGCTCTCTGAGGCTGAAAGGGGCACTGGCTTGTCCAGCTGAACTTGGCCCGCAGGAACATAAACCCAACGCGCTCAACCCTTCTTTTCCCCCAAAAATGGATTTCCCATTCCTAAACCTTGGCCCGATGGAGGATGAGGCCGTGAGGAAGAAGAACATGCCCCCGGAGCCCCAGGCAGGTGAGGAGGAAGTCCCTGCCCCTTTCACCCTCTGTCCTGCTCCATCTCCCAGCCCAGCACGGCCCCCGGCTGCAGGACAGCCCCGCTGCCGACGCCGTCCTGCCAGGGACGTGCTGGGGGGATCTCCTTCCCCCTCCCTCTGGAACAGAGGCAAATCCCATCTTCTCCTTGTCCTTCCCCCTCTAGACAAGGAGCTGAGGATGGAGACCAGGGAGGACAAATCCCTGCAGCAGAACCTTGTGGAAGAGGCTGTTTGGAGCAGCTCCATTGCACAGGAAACCAGCGAGGAGGAAAAGCCCGGGAGATCCCACATGAGGATGGGCTGCAAACACAGTTCTTGGGTATCCGAGGAGGAGAACCAGGGCCAAAGAACCGGACAGAGCTGCAGCCAGAGCTCAGAGCTGGGGTTCCATGAGCATCTTCATGATGCGGATAAGCCCCACAAGTGTTCAAATTGTGGGAAGAGCTTCAGCAAGAGATCCTCCCTGATCTGGCACTGGAGAATCCACATGGGGGAACGGCCCTATGAGTGTGGGGAGTGTGGAAAGAGCTTCAGTACGAGATTCAAACTGATCCGCCACCAGATGATCCACACTGGGGAGAGGCCCTATGAATGTGACATACGCAGGAAGAGGTTTCAGACCAGCTCCAATCTCGTCATGCATCAGCGGATTCACACAGAAGAGAGGCCCTTCCGCTGCCCTGACTGTGGGAAGGGCTTCAAATACAACTCCCGCCTTGTCTCCCACAGGCGCATCCACACTGGGGAGATGCCCTATGAGTGTGGGCAGTGTGGGAAGTGCTTCAGGACAAGCTCTGAACTGATTGTCCACCAAAGGATCCACACAGGGGAACAGCCCTATGAGTGTGATAAATGCAGCAAGAGGTTTCTGACCAGCTCCAGTCTCCTCCTGCACCAGCGCATTCACATAGAGGAGAGGCCCTTCTGCTGCCCCGACTACGGGAAGGGCTTCAGGCACAACTCCAACCTCGTCACCCACCGGCGCATCCACACTGGGGAGAGGCCCTATGAGTGTTCTGAGTGTGGGAAGAGCTTTTCACAGAGCTCTCACCTGACCAAACACCAATGGAGGCACCACTAAGGGAAGCCCTGCAAATCAAGTGCAGGAAGAGCTTCATGTGCTGCTCCAGCTCCATTCTCCATGGCAGGATCTGTGCTGGATGATGCCGAGTGACCCCTGGTGGGCAGAGCCCCGGTGATCCATGTCAGGAAGACACCTGGCTGGGCGGCTCTTCATCCTCCTGGCTTCCCTTGAGCACCTGGACATATCCACAGATCAACATCAGAAATCCATTGTGAAGAGCACGTTTGTCGACTTCTGACCCGAGAAAAATCTCACTCTTTGCATCTTCTGGTGGCATCAAGCAACACTGAATGGCCTTGGAGGTCTTCTCCAATAGAAATCCATCATTTTAATCCTTTCTGGCTCATGGGCATCTTCCACAGCCAAATGGGAACATATTGGGGCAAACCCCGCAATTTTGGAGATGGTGGGGTGGAAACCCCTTCAAAAAGGGTTCTTCCCACCCAGCCAAGCATGTGGATGCTTTGCCAGCAGGGACACATAAATTCTTTTGTTTTGGCCTTGAAACAAAAAGGTTTCTGTTCATTCCTTTGAAAGCCCTGTAACTGGGGTGTCCTGGTTTGAAGGACAGGTGTTTGCCAAGGAAAGCAGAAGCTTCCCCTTGGACTGAAAGAAAATATGATTCTTCCGATTATTATAATTTCGGAATTAAGAGAGCTCTCAGGCAAAGATATGGGGGTAGGAATAACAGTTCTTTACTAGTATATTTAACAAGACAAACAAGAACAACAACAGCTATGAAATTACCCACAAACAGAACAGTAACTCAGTCCCAGTGTTTTTTGGCTGCAGGCACCTTTTCCCTGAGCTGCAGTTCCCGGTGCTGGGGGCGGGTGGCTCCCGCAGAGCTGCAGGAGGGCTGGGGGTGATGGCAGAGCTGTCCCAGGGGGAGAGAGAGATGGAGAGAGAGCTCTCCGCTCACGGTGTCGGTCCCGGTGCTCAGTAGAGTGCTGGATGGTGGTAGTTTACAGCGAGAAGACAGCCGGGCAGGGTCCGATGGTGGTTTCCCGACGCTGGGATGGGACACAGACGGCGATCGTCCTTCTCGTCCGAACTCCGCGGGAGAAATGGGCCGAGGCCCAGCCTTCCTCTTCCTCTTCTGGCTGTTTGAATCTCGCGGGGCTTGCTTCTTCCCTCCCGTCCCCTCCCCCTTGTCACCAGGGCCCAGTCAACAGGTATCTTAGCATGACAATGGGGAAAATTCCACAGAGGGAAAAAAAAAAAAGAAAGAACTAACCCTCAACATTATCCACCCCGAATTTTCCCCTACCATCATGCCAAATCAAATTAAAAACCTTCAAATTATAGACATCCATACAGTTACAGATACAGGCACAGTATTGTAGGTAGTTCACCCTAAAACAATGTCTCCTTGGGGTATGCATCTGGTCTTTCCATCCCTTTGCATGATCCACCAGGTACACCCTGGCCCTTGAGCAAAAACCACCCCCTGAATTGGATTGTCTTTGCTGGAGGCAGGGTTCACCCAAACAGTTTTTCCTAGCATACCTCTCATATGCACCACTGGAACCTTGTCCCCATCTGGTGTTCTCAAGGGCTCAGACTGGGCAGGGCCTGCTCGATTAGTGGAACCTCGGGTGTTCACTAACCATGTGGCCTTTGGTAGATTAATCTCTCAGTTTTTGAAAGTCCCCCCGCCCAGTGCCTTCAAGGTGGTTTTAAGCAGCCCATTGCACCGTTCCACTTTCCCAGCCGCTGGTGCGTGATAAGGAATGTGGTACACCCACTCGATGCCGTGTTCTCTGGCCCAGGTGCTTATGAGGCTGTTCTTGAAATGAGTCCCATTGTCTGACTCAATTCTCTCAGGGGTACCATGTCTCCAAAGGACTTGTTTTTCCAGGCCCAGGATGGTGTTGCGGGCAGTGGCATGAGGCACAGGGTAGGTCTCCAACCATCCAGTGGTGGCTTCTACCATGGTCAGCACGTAACACTTGCCTTGGCGTGTCTGAGGCAGTGTGATGTAGTCAATCTGCCAGGCCTCCCCATACTTATATTTGGACCACCGCCCCCCATACCAGAGGGGCTTCACTCGCTTGGCTTGCTTGATGGCAGCACACATCTCATAGTCATGGATAACCTGGGAAATACTGTCCATGGTGAGATCCACCCCTCTATCTCATACCCACTTATAGGTAGCATCTCTGCCTTGGTGACCTGAGGCATCGTGGGCCCATCGAGCCAGGAACAACTCTCCTTTGTGTTGCCAGTCTAAGTCTATCTGTGACACCTCTATCCTTGCAGCCTGATCTGCCTGCTCGTTGTGTCAGTGCTCCACATTAGCCCGACTCTTGGGGACATGGGCATCTACATGATGGACCTTTACGGGTAGCTTCTCTACCCGACTGGCAATGTCTTTCCACTCATCAGCAGCCCAGATTGGCTTTCCCCTACGTTGCCAGTTAGCTTTTTTCCATCTTTCCAGCCAGCCCCACAGAGCATTGGCTACCATCCATGAATCAGTGTAAAGGTAAAGCTTTGGCCACTTCTCTCTTTCAGCAATGTCCAGGGCCAGCTGAACAGCTTTGAGTTCAGCAAGTTGACTTGATCCACCTTCTCCTTCAGTAGCTTGTGCAACCTGTCGTGTGCGGCTCCATACGGCTGCTTTCCACTTCCGGTTCATCCCCACGATGCGACAGGAACCGTCAGTGAAAAGAGCGTAGCGAGTTTCATCTGCTGGCAGTTGGTTGTATGGCGGGGCTTCATCAGCCCGGGTCACTTGTTCTTGCTCCTCTTCATCGGCAAGACCAAAATTTTCACCTTCTGGCCAGTTTGTAATTATTTCCAAAATCCCAGGGCGATTTGGGTTTCCGATACGGGCGCGCTGTGTGATGAGGGCAATCCACTTGCTCCATGTGGCATCGGTGGCGTGGTGGGTAGAGGGGACCTTCCCTTTAAACATCCACCCCAGCACTGGTAGTCGGGGTGCCAGGAGGAGCTGTGCTTCTGTGCCAATCACTTCTGAGGCAGCTTGAACTCCTTCATAAGCAGCCAAGATCTCATTCTCTGTTGGGGTGTAGTTGGCTTCAGATCCTCTGTAACTTCGACTCCAGAATCCCAGAGGTCGGCCTCGGGTCTCACCAGGTACCTTCTGCCAAAGGCTCCAGGACAAGCCCTTGTTCCCGGCTGCAGAGTAGAGCACATTCTTCACCTCTGGTCCCGTCCTGACTGGGCCGAGGGCTACAGCATGAGCGATCTCCTGCTTGATCTGGGCAAAGGCTTGCTGCTGCTCAGGGCCCCAGTGGAATTCGTTCTTCTTCCGGGTGACCAGGTAGAGAGGGCTCACGATCTGGCTGTACTCAGGAATGTGCATTCTCCAAAAGCCTATGGCACCTAGGAAAGCTTGTGTTTCCTTCTTGTTGGTTGGTGGAGACATCGCGGTGATCTTATTGATGACCTCAGTGGGGATTTGGCGCCGCCCGTCTTGCCACTTTACTCCCAGGAACTGGATCTCTCGGGCAGGACCTTTGACTTTGCTCCTCTTGATGGCAAAACCGGCTCCCAGCAGAATCTGGATGATCTTTTCTCCTTTCTCAAATAATTCCATTGCCGTGTTCCCCCACACAATGATGTCATCAATGTATTGCAGATGTTCTGGAGCTTCACCCTTTTCCAGTGCAGCCTGGATCAGTCCATGGCAGATGGTGGGGCTGTGTTTCCACCCCTGGGGCAGTCGGTTCCAGGTGTACTGCACGCCCCTCCAGGTGAAAGCAAACTGAGGCCTGCACTCTGCTGCCAGAGGAATGGAGAAAAATGCATTGGCAATGTCAATGGTGGCGTACCACTTTGCTGCCTTGGACTCCAGCGCGTACTGGAGTTCCAGCATGTCCGGCACGGCAGCGCTCAGCGGTGGAGTCACTTCATTCAATGCACGATAGTCCACAGTCAATCTCCATTCTCCATCAGACTTGCGCACAGGCCAGATGGGGCTGTTGAAGGGTGAGTGGGTTCTGCTGACCACCCCTTGGCCCTCCAGCTCACGGATCATCTTGTGGATGGGGATCACGGCATCTCGATTTTTCCTGTACTGCCGGTGGTGCACTGTGGAGGTGGCAATTGGCACTTGCTGCTCCTTCACCTTCAGGAGTCCCACTACAGATGGGTTCTCTGACAGTCCAAGCAAGGTGTTCAATTGCTTAATGTTTTCTGCCTCTACAGCAGCTATTCCAAAAGCCCACCTGAGTCCCTTTGGGTCTTTGTAATAGCCATTCCTCAGGAAGTCTATGCCTAGAATACACGGTGCCTCTGGGCCAGTCACAATTGGATGTTTCTGCCACTCTTTCCCAGTCAGGCTCACCTCAGCCTCCAGCAAAGTCAATTCCTGTGATCCCCCTGTCACCCCAGCAATAGAAACAGGCTCTTCCCCCACATGTTCTGATGGTATTAGGGTGACCTGTGAACCAGTATCAACTAAGGCCCTATGTTTTTGTGGCTCTGATGTGCCAGGCCATCGGATCCACACCGTCCAAAAGACCCAGTTTTCCCGTGCCTCTCCCTGGCTAGAGGCAGGGCCCCTCTAGCACTGGTTATTATTTCCTTCCTGGGCATACATGTTGGAGGTTCCCTCAAGGGGATCTGACAAATCATCCTCCCTTTTGTAATACCCTGCATCTTGGTTATGGGAAGTTGAGGCTACCTTCACTTTAGTGGAGCTCCTTTGGTTAGTGTTTCCCTCCTTGAGTTGACGCACCCGTGCTGCCAGGGCAGAAGTGGGTTTCCCATCCCACCTCCTCATGTCTTCCCCATGGTCACGCAGAAAGAACCACAGGTCAGCTCGTGGGGTGTATCCTCTCTCCTTAGCTGGGGGACGTTGGGCTCTAACTCTGGGATCTGTGACTCGCACTGGTGCTGCATTGACCTTCCTCATCTCCTCCCTCACCCCTCTTATCTCCTCCTTGAACTCCTATCTGAGTTCCCTAATCACGGCAGAGACCTGAGCCTGCATTGGGCCATTCATTATACTCTCAAAATTTCTGAGCTTATCGGCAACAGAACCCACTGTCTCGTGGTTGGTGTCAGCATTAATGGCTGCAATGAATGTGGTGTATTGAGATGGCCCCAGGTGTGCCAGATTCCACAACATCTGCCCTGTGCACCTGACCTTGTCGGGGTCATTGTCATTGTCCACCCGTCCCAAAGAGTACTTCCAGTATTGCTACTTCTCTCAGCTGTTGGATCCCCTCCTCAGCGGTTTTCCAGCACATTCTATGGTGGTGCTCCTGCATTCTCTCTCTATGGACAAACCTCTCTCTTACACTCATTAAAAGCCGCTCCCAGAGGGAAAGGGGGCCTCGTTCCCTTACGAATATGTGATCCACACCTGAGTCTTGGGTTAGGGGTCCCAAATTCCTTGCCTCAGTACCATCCAGCTGCACACCTGTACCCATAAGGTCCCAGACCCGCAGTAACCACGTTGTAAAAGCCTCACGGCCCCTTCGTACAACATCCTTACGGAGATTACGGAGACTCTCGTATGACAGGGACTCTGTGACGATCTCAACCTCTGGCTCCCCTGCTGGTTGTGAGGGCCCTGCTTTCTGATCATTATTATCTAGGTGCTTTGTTTTCACCTTAGACTTTCTAGTTTCCACGGGGGCAACTGCTGCTGGCTGTGAGTGCCCTTGCAGTTCAGCTGGAGCCTGGAGAGATGTAACATTTGTGGGTTCCACTGCTGCACCATCAGGTTCTCCCTCTTTAAGGCAGAGGGAGAGTTTCTCAAGAGCTGGGGAAAGGTACTCCTTCAGCATTTGGCCCATCTCCTTCACTAGAAACCCCACCCACTCTGGATGGTTCCTTTCTGAGGTGAGCTCTGGGGCAGAATCAGGCTCAGGGGCAACATCCTTAGTCTCTGGGGCAGAATCCTTAGTCTCTGGGGCAGAATCCTTAGTCTCTGGGGCAGGGGCAGAGTCAGGCTCTGGGACAGAATCCTTAGTCTCTGGGGGAGAATCCTTAGTCTCTGGGGCAGGGGCAGGGTCAGGCTCTGGGGCAGAGTCCTTAGTCTCTGGGGCAGAGCCAGGCTCTGGGGCAGGGCCAGGCTCTGGGGCAGGATCCCTATTCCTTGGGGGACGTATCAGGGTTGTCATCCAAGTCAATCTCCCCTCATCTCGGAATGTTAAATAGAACAGGTTTACAAGGCCTATTAGCAATGTCAGCCACTGTATGATATCATTACTGCTTAGAAGAGATTTGAACCCCTCAAAAGCTGGTGGAGCAGACCCAAAAAACTGTGTAAGGTGTTGGGACAAAATTTTCCCTGGTGTCATATCCTCACAGTATGTACCATTATTAAAGTAGCCCCAAAAACATACAGTTAGAGTGTGATAGCTCCGAATCCATGTGCCCACCTTCCAGAGGAAGTTAAAAATCCATGAATTTCTCATGTTATCAGCCCACAAAAGGAACTGGATAATAGTTACAGCAGCCTGAGTTATAGGACCCATGTTCAAGTAAGGGATTGCAAATGGGAGAGATAGAGCTGTGGCCACATGGAGCCCAAACCACGGTAAGCTGGACAACATGATGCCACCTAACACAAAACTGAGGTAACTCAAGAACTGTTATTCCTTTTTCACCCTTTTCTCTCAATGCCCTCGGGCCCCACGTTGGGCGCCAAAATCTGTCCTGGTTTGAAGGACAGGTGTTTGCCAAGGAAAGCAGAAGCTTCCCCTTGGACTGAAAGAAAATATGATTCTTCCGATTATTATAATTTCGGAATTAAGAGAGCTCTCAGGCAAAGATATGGGGGTAGGAATAACAGTTCTTTACTAGTATATTTAACAAGACAAACAAGAACAACAACAGCTATGAAATTACCCACAAACAGAACAGTAACTCAGTCCCAGTGTTTTTTGGCTGCAGGCACCTTTTCCCTGAGCTGCAGTTCCCGGTGCTGGGGGCGGGTGGCTCCCGCAGAGCTGCAGGAGGGCTGGGGGTGATGGCAGAGCTGTCCCAGGGGGAGAGAGAGATGGAGAGAGAGCTCTCCGCTCACGGTGTCGGTCCCGGTGCTCAGTAGAGTGCTGGATGGTGGTAGTTCACAGCGAGAAGACAGCCGGGCAGGGTCCGATGGTGGTTTCCCGACGCTGGGATGGGACACAGACGGCGATCGTCCTTCTCGTCCGAACTCCGCGGGAGAAATGGGCCGAGGCCCAGCCTTCCTCTTCCTCTTCTGGCTGTTTGAATCTCGCAGGGCTTGCTTCTTCCCTCCCGTCCCCTCCCCCTTGTCACCAGGGCCCAGTCAACAGGTATCTTAGCATGACAATGGGGAAAATTCCACAGAGGGAAAAAAAAAATAGAAAGAACTAACCCTCAACATGGGGTTAAAATAAAATGTTGAAGTAAGGCATGGATGGGGACATGTGGCGGACAAGGACATGGGTGAGGTCATGGATGGGGACGTGAGGGGACACAGCCTTTCATGGAGACATAGACATGGATGGGGACACAGACCCAGCTGGGGACATGAAGGTACATGGACATGGGTGGGGACACGAACTGGGACAGCATCAATGCCACCAGCACCTTCATCTCAGCCATGGCAAAGCACTGCCTAATGCAGTTCCTGCCACCACATTCCCACCATCACTGCTGCAGTATCCCAGCTGAATGTCACCATCCACCAGGGCGGGAGGGTTGTCGACAAGTTGTTGTCAGGGCTTGTTCAGTTGGTGACAAGGGGTGTGGAAGCAAGTGACAGCCACCACAGTGTACCAGGGCCACCACCCTCAGGGGAGCCCAACCACCTCTGAGGACAGCGCAAATGTCAGTGCCACCAGCAGTGTCCCATGCAGGGTGTCACCAGTGGTGTCCTAGTGGCAGTGTCCCCACAGGTGTGGCAATGTTGTCCCCTGCTGTGTGTCCTGGTGGCACTGTGTCCCTTCCCCTCCATTTGTCCTCATCCTCCACTGTGGCCATTACCTCTGTGTGTCCCTGTCCCCTTCCATGTGCCCCCATGTCTCCTCCTATGTTCCTGTCCTCCACCCCTGGTGGGGCCTGATCCTCCAAGGTCCCCAGCCCATGTCCTGCAGAGTCTCCCTGTGTCCCTCAGGATGTTTCCGTGGCTGCTCCTGGTGCTGAGTGTCTGCACCCACCCCAGCACACGTAGGGACACGCCATGACAGTTATGACACCCCATGAAACCTTTTCTCCTTGGATTTTGGGTCTTCCCCCCTTATTTTGGATACTTTCTCCCTATTCTGGATACTTTATCCCCTATTTTGTGTCTTTCCCCCTCTTTTGAGTCTTTACCATTTATTTTGTTTCCTTTCCCCTTATTTTGCTTCCCTTCCTCATCTTTTGGATCCTTTCCCCCATTTTCCATCCTTTCCCCTAAATTCAGGCACCTTCTTGCTTCTGGTACGTTTTTGGGTGCCTTCCCCCTCCTCCAATCCTCTCCAACTTCTTAAACCTCCTCAGCCCCCACACAGGTTGCCCCCCAGGCATGTCCGCAGCTGTCCCATGCCACATGGACTGGGTGCTCGCCATCCTCGGCGCCCTTGAGTCTCCAGCCCGGGGCAACTCCCCCGGCACTGCCCCCAACAGCAGCACCCCCAAAACTCTGCCGTCTCGGAGCCGCCGAGCGGGTGCCTGGCCCTCGGCCCTGAACACAGAGCTCTGCCCGGGGGCTCCCGGGGAAAGGCGACGGCGCTCGGCAGAGGCCCCAGCCCGCCCAGCCCGCGGCAATTCCCCCGCATCGGGACAAAATCCTGCCCCGAAGGAGCCACTTGCAACGTCCGTCTGTGGCTCCTCCGTGCCCCGAAGATCCCGGCAGCTGCCCCGCGCTCGCCAGGCGCTACGGCTTCCGCAACCGGGCACAATATTCACTTCATGCAATCTTTGCTATCTCTGCTTACAGGTGCAAAACCAGCTGCTGCTCAGACAGTCCCAGATCAGACTGAAGGGCTCCCACCCAAAATGCTGCATTCCGTTCTGACCCACCATTAAGAAATCCAAGAGCAAAACAGACAGCTCATTACAGAAAACCTTGCAAAATCACATCTGACAACATTTTGGTCCAAAATCGCAAATATGAACAGAAGCTGAGCAAGTCAGCAACGTTAGAAAACAAGCTTTGAGCATTGCGACTACAAGAGCTCAGGCAATGCATTTAATTGGAATCAGGCCTCTCTTTCTGACATGTGAGCAATGCCATCCAATTTCCCAAACCAGGGAAATGGGGGGTCCTGGCAGCTGCCGCTTCACACGCAGCAATGACACAGAATAGGGCAGGGAGAGCAGCTGCCAAACTCCTACCTTCTACTTGCAATTAAGAACTTTTATTCTGATGTCTAATAAAGCAACGATTAATAGTCAAAAAGACTAAAAATACCTGTACTAATTATAACACAACTAAGAATAACTGTACTATTGATAGTAATAATAGAGCTAATAGCGATAATAAGAATTAATCATGGTAATAAAAACCCTACCACACTTATACTAGGTTTGCCAGGCCAGGTTTTGGTATGGGGGGTCTCTAGAAGCACCTTCTGTGAGAGGCTGCTGGAAGCACCTGCTCCTCCATGTCCTGCAGAGTCAACGCCAGCTGGCTCCAGGACGGACCAGCCGCTGGCCAAGGCTGGGCCAGGTAGAAATGGTGGGAACACCTTTGGGAAAACAGACTGAAGAAAAGCAGTTCTCGTGCAGTTGTAACTGTGGCCAGGGAAGAGCAGGGCGAGAACATGAGAGGAACAACTGTGCACACAGCCAGGGCAGGGCAGGAGGAGGGGCAGGAGCTACTGCAGGTGCTGGAGCTGATTGCCCTGAGATTCTGTGGTGCAGTCCCTGGTGAGGCAGCTGGGCCCCTGCAGCCCATGGAGGGCACAGAGTGCAGAGGTGCACCTGCAGCGCCTGGAGGGGTCCATGCCAGAGCAGGGGGACGCCTGAGTGGAGGCTGTGACCCCATGAGAAACCCGTGCTGGAGCAGGGACCTGGCAGGGACCAGCAACCCGTGGAGAGAGAAGCCCACGCTGGAGCAGGGTCCTGGTAGGACTTGCGAGCCCATAGGAACGTGACCCACATTGCAGCAGTTTATGAAGAACTGCTGTCCCTGAGATGAACTCACCTTGGAGAAGTTCATGGAGAAGCGTCTCAGGGAGGGACCCCATGGTGCAGCAGGGGAACGGCTCCTCTCCCTGAGCAGCAGCAGGAGAAACAACATGTGATGAACTGACCAGAACCCCCATTCCCCATCTCCCTGCACCCACTGGGGGAGGAGGCAGAGCTGGGAAAGAGGGAGGGATGGGCAGAAGATACAGTTATCTTACTTCTCACTCTCCTGGTCTGATTTGGAGAGCAGTTAATTCAATTAATATCACCAATTTCAGACCTGTTTCACCCATTGTGACATTTGCTAAGTGATATGTCCCAGTCCTTATCTCAACCCAGTAAGCCTTCATTCTGTTTTCTGTCTCCTGTCCGTATCTGGAGAGGAGTGAGAGAGCAGCTTTGGTGGGTGTCGGCCATCCAGCCAGGGTCATCTGACAACACTTCCTTTCTCTCATTCTTTCTTTCTCTCTTTCTTTTCACAGGTCACTGTGAAGAGGTTGAGTGGTGCTTTGATGGAGGGAGTGAAGGTGGCAGGGAGCAGCAGGGACAGGAGCCACAGGGATGTGGCACAGGCATCAGAAGGGCCCAGGCAGCTGGCAGGGGCTCTCCCCCTGGCCCAGCAGCAGCCCCGTGCTGTGCCCAAGGCGCTCCCACCAGGGGCTGGGCCCAGAGGCAGGGGGAGACTCCAGTCCCGGGGGCGGCGTCTCTGCCCGGATCCCCGTCCAGCCCAGCCTCCCCCGAGTGCGCAGTGACCGCTGGCACGGCTGCACTGGACAGAGTGACCTGTGGGGACATTGAGAGCTGCCCCCACTGTGACACTGCCCTTGGGATTTCACAGGCACCAAACAAATCACAGCCAGCCCTGCTCCTTGTGATGTCACAGGCACCAGAGCACATCACAGTCCTGCCCCTTGTGATGTCACAGGCTCCAGAGCACATCACAGCCCTGCTCCTTGTGATGTCAAATGTGGAGGCCCATGGCTTTGCCTTAGAGGAATTTCCCTTGAGTGGGCTGTGATTAGCTTATCTCAACCCTCCTAGAAGGATGCTCATTAGGTTAGCACACCTTTTCTTGTCATGGTGAGCTACTGAATAGCTTCTCTTATCCCACCATGCCCTAGTATCCATGTTAATCCTTTGTAACCAATTGGTCTTTCCCCCTTGCTCTCTCCCATAAAAACCTCAGTTATTTCCCTCAGTTCTCTAGGGAGCAGTCGTTCCTGGCTCCCTTCACAGAGCTGCTGAATAATAAAGGAATCTTTGTGGAATTTGCCATAAGACGCTTCCCGTCTCTCTGTCCCTGAGGCAGCCTGGGAAAGCCTTGCAAGCAGAGCTGGAATCGCTGAGATTAAATCACTGACCAGAGCTGATGACTTGTGGCCACAGCTACCCCTTCCTGAGGCTTATCCAGTGGCCAGGAGAACAGACAGAAGATCCCCTAGAAGGCAGTTCCTTGCAGGACTCTCTCTCTCTGGGAAGGCTGGCAGCTTCCTGGGTCTGAAGCATTGAATCTCAAAAGACCCCCTACCAGCCTTCAGTCACAGGTACCAGAGCACATCACAGCCCTGCCCCTTGTGATGTCTCAGGCCCCATGAGTGCCCCAAGTGTGGGAAGAGCTTCTCACAGAGCTCTCATTTCACCAGATACCAAGATGCACCACTGAGGGAAGCCCTGCAAGTGCCCGGAGTGCAAGAAGAGCTTTGTGCCAGTCTAAGGTTGCAATGTAAGATGTTAACCACAAGTATATATTCTATCACCATCTGTTAAAAGCAGGTGGAGCAGTGTTCCTTCTCTCTTCCATGACCCATCCATCATAACTCCAGGGGGCAGGGGGAAATATCTTCTGTTAATAGGCCAGCTGTTAAAGCCAGGTGGGGTAGTTTTGTTTACCCCTTTCAGGACCCATCCTTTGTCCAGGAAGGTGTGATAATTGATAAAAGATTCGTGTCAATCATAAAAGTAGTGGGGTTTGTATAAACCAGAATACTTAGGTCTGAAATGAAGCATGGACATTAGATAGAGAAAAATAGAGAAAAATATATATGATTAAATCATTCTCTTTAAATACCCCTGTTATGAATATTGTGTTTTTTAGTAAATTGTATTCAATACCAGTTTGCAAAATGAGGATTTCCCACAGCCTGAAAGATTTTGCAAAATCAGATTTCCTGCCTTTGTGTAATCAATTGCAACCTATCTGCTAAGACCAGACTTCCCACTTCTGCTGTTCTTTATCTACCAAAACCAGATGGTTACTTGACAAATTGTCCGGAGATTTCACAAGCGGTCCCATGGATGTTTTTTTGACCACCACCGCTTACCTGGCAGAATTATGACAACAAAAAAAATAACAGTTATTGATTACTACGAGGAAAAACATCCTATAAAAAGGAGCTGCAAACCAAGGTTTGACAGAGCGTGGAGTGGGCGCTGACCCCTCACGTTCCCCAGCGCTGCTTGCTCCGTCTATATCAAATAAAGCAACTTAAATTTTGCTAAATATGGAGACTTTCTTTCTCATTTATAACAAAGGTATTTTCTGTTAATAAGCCATTAAGTCTCGCTGCATGATTAATCAAATTACATCATCCCATTTGAAATGCCCCACCCAAGGGGAAGAGCCAAGCATTTCCTACCTAAATAAAATCTAAAATTTGAAATATCACAGCAACCTTTTCCCACTAAATTCCTAGAGAAAGACCAGAAAGACCAGGCCCATCTTCATCACCAGTAAATCTTAAAAAAAAAAAAATCAAAAAGAACACACCCTTCTCCAAAATCATTGCTTCAACAAAACCACATCTGTCACTCCAGTAAAACTATAGCCTGCATGTAATCAGACTGCTACCAACACTGTGACCAATAGGGTGTCAGGTTGCATTCTAACTCTATCAGTGTTTTCTTTTTAATATTACTATACTTTTAATTTTCCCAGTAAAAATCTGATATTCCTATTCCCATATCTTTGCCTGAGAGCTCCTTAATCTCAAAGTTATAACAGAGAGAGAGAGAGTTTACATTTTCCATTTCAAGAGAGGCTCCTGCCTTCCTCAGCAGACACCTGTCTTTAAACCAAGACTGTGTTCCTCCAGCTCCATCCCCCATGGCAGGGTCTGCATTGGATGATCTCCAGTGACCCCTGGGTGGGCAGAGTCCTGGTGATCTGTGGTGCCACTGATCCGTGTTGGGGAGACACCTGGCTGGGGGATCCACATCCTCCTGGCTCCCCGTTACCTGTATTTTCTTTGCATTTCTCTTTGTCCTTTCCAAACACCCAAAACTGGGGCAGAAATAAAGATGTTGAACTAAGATGTGGAAGGGGACATGGGGGGATCTTCCAGGGGATGTGGGGGATGCTGGGTTCGTGGGACTTCAGGGTTCCTCAGAGGGACTTGGGGGTTGCTCAGGGCTTTGGGCACTGCAGGCCCAGCAGCTCTGTCGGCACTGGGACACCCTGGCAGAGTTTCTGGGGCAGCTGACCAAGGACCCCCTGCCCTGGAACTGTCCCCATGTCCCCCCATCCTGGTCCCTGGTGTGCCTTGTCCAGGATCCCCCTGTCCCTGCTGCCAGCTCCCTTGCCCCCAGCCCATTCCCAAGTCACCCCACTCCTGCTCCCATGCCAGTTTGGATCCCATTCGAGGTCTCATTCCCTGTCAGTGTCCTGAATTCTCTGTCTGGTTGCCTTTCCCAAATTCCCAGGCCCATATTCCTTGTCCTGTTCCCACTGACATATTCCCAGTTCTGCTCCAGTTCCATACTTCCATTTCTATAGTCCCTGTCTTGTTCCAAAGTTCACATTCCTAGTTCTGCTCCCGTACTCAGGTTCCCAATCTTCCTAATCCACATCCCATATTCTCTCTCTGGTTGCTCTTTCCATATTCCCTGTCCCATACCCATGTTTGCATCCCTGGTCCCATTCCCACTTGTGTCCCATATTTGGGGTCCATTCCCAGTCACTGTCTCCAATCCCAGTCCCAGCCCTGTATTCCCGGTCCCATTCCTGTATTGCCAGTCGCTGTCCTTATTTCCAGTCCCTGTTCCCCGGTGCCCTTTCTCAGTTCCCACCCCCATTCCCAGTCTCATTCCAGATCTTGGTCCCCATTCCTGGTCCCATTCCCAGTTCCATTCCCAGTGCTGTCCTGTATTCCCAGTCCCATTCCTGAGGGCCGCCTCTCCCATGGGGGCCGAGGGTTTCACAGCTGGGGCTGCCGTGCCACATGAACCCTTCAGCCCTGCTGCTCTCCTTGGCCAGCTGCAGAGAGTACAAGGCTTTGGGCATTGCTCAGAGGCCCCCAGCTGGCCACAGCAGCCCATCCTGCCAGCACCCCTGTGCGTCAGAGCCCTCCCTCATAGTGGGGCCATGCAAGGGCCATGGGCCTGCACGAGGCTCCTGTTCTTGACACAGGAGCAAGGCTGCAGCTCCAGCCTTGGGGCCCTGGGCCGCAGCAGCCCAGGGCAGGCCCAGCTGCAGAGCTCACAGCCCCGGGGTGTTTCACTGGAACACTTCTGAACACTAATCCCCATCCCATATTCTCTCTCTGCTTGCTGCTCCCACATTCCCTGACCTGCTCCCATATTCCCATCCCCGCTCTCATTCCCGGTTCCTGTCCCGTATTCCCGGTCCCATTCCCCGTCCCATTCCAAGTCCCCATTCCCAGTCACACTTCCCGTTCCCGAACCCGGTTCCCATTCCCCGTCCCCATTCCCGGTTCCCGTCCCCTCTCACCCGACGCCGCCGCCATCCCCGGCCCCCCCCACGTCGATCCTCACGTGACTGGGGAAACCCCGCGGTCCTCCCTCCGACCAATTACAGCGCGCGATCGCTCTGGATTTGCATAACCATGCCCTTGTAAGTGGCCCCGCCCACCGCCGGCTGCAGCCAGTGCTCCCAGTAAGAGCGGTCCTGGCAGGGATAGCGCTGCCAATTCCTTTCTGGGGCTCTCAGTATCGCTTCCAGTGCTCCTAGTATCGCTCCCAGTGCCCCGCGGGCGCAGCTGCTTTGGAATTCCCCAGGGCAGAACGGGAGGGAGAGTAGCAGCCGCAGAAACACGCAGTTTTCCCCTCAGGCAGCAACTCCCTCGGCTGCGGCAGCATCACCCCCCCTCGGACTCCGCAGGTGAGCTGGGAGGGGAAGCTCGTCCCAAATCAGTCGGCGGAAGGGTCTCCGGGAGGGGTTTTTTGCAGGGCAGGGATCTTGCTGGACCCGGAGCCGGGGGACCCCCGGCAGCCTGGAGGGGTGCGGGAGGTTGGTGCTGAGCGGGCTCTGGGCTCCCCGAGGCTGCAAGGGGCCCTGGCTTCTCCAGCTGCCCTCGGGCAGAGGGACCATCAAACCCAGCGTGCTCAGACCTTGTTTTCCCACAAACCAGGATTTCCCATTCCCCAACCTTGGCCCGATGGAGCAGGGGAAGGAGACCAGGAAGGACAAATCCCCGCAGCAGAACCTCGTGGAAGAGGCCGTTTTGAGCAGCTCCACGGTGCAGCAATCCAACGGGGAGGAAAAGCCCTGGAGATCCCGCATGAGGAGGGGCTGCAAGTGCAGATCACGGGGATCCCAGGAGGAAAGACGCGGCCAGAGCTTGGAGCTGGTGGTCCATGAGCAGCTTCATGATGGGAAGAAGCCCCACAAGTGCTCAAAAGTTGGGAAGAGCTTCAGTCAGAAATCCAACCTCATCTGCCACTGGAGAATCCACACGGGGGAGCGGCCCTATGAACGTGGGGAATGCGGAAAGAACTTCAGGATAAGTTCAGAATTGACTGTCCACCAAAGGAGCCACACAGGGGAGAGGCCCTTTGAGTGTGATAAGTGCTGGAAGAGATTTCAGAGCAGTTCTGATCTGCTCAAGCACTATCGCATTCACATGGATGAGAGGCCCTTCTGCTGCCCTGACTGTGGGAGGGGCGTCAAGCAAAACTGCACCCTCGTCAGGCACCGGCGCATCCACACCGGGGAGACGCCCTACGGGTGTGGGGAGTGTGGGAGGAGATTCTCACAGCACTCTAACTTGATCATACACCAACAGAGTTTCCACTAAGAGAAGCTCTGTGAGTGCCCCGAGTGTGGGAAAAGCTTCATGTGCTGCTCCAGCTCCATCCCCCATGGCAGGATCTGTGCTGGATGATCCCCAGTGACCCCCAGTGGGCAGAGCTCTGGTGATCTGTGTTGCCACTCATCTATGTTGAGAAGGCACCCGGCTGGGGGCTCCACATCCTCCTGGCTCCTCGTGGCCTAGATTTTCTTTCATTTCTCTTTGTCGTTAAAAACACCCAAAATCGGGGTAAAGTCATTGTACTAAGGCATGAATCAGGACACGTGGTGGACAATGACATGGATGGGGAAATGGGAGACGTGGACATGGATGGGTACATGGCCATGGATGGAGACGTGGCAGGACAAAGACATGGGTGGGGATGTGTGAGGACATGTAAGGACACAGCCCTGGGTAAGGGGACATGGACATGAGGGTACATGGACATGAGTAGGAACATGGGGAATATGGATATGGGGGGACGTGGATGGGGACATGAACTGGGATGGCATCAATGCCACCACTTGTGCCACCACAGTGCCACCAGCACCTTCATCTTGGCCATGGCAAAGCGCTGCTCAATGCAGTTCCTGGTGGGAGGGAGTTTGGGGTCATCTTGGGACTGACCGTGGGTCTTGTCCACTCTGCAGTGAGGAGTATCCCTGGCCAGGGAGTCTGGGATGGATGGGGGCAGGAGAGGTTAGACACTGGTCCTGATGGACACCAGAGCCATGGATACCAGCTGGACACTGGTTCAGATGGACACCAGAGCCATGGATCCCACTCTGGATGGACAATGCTCTGGGTAGATCCCAGCTGGACATTGGTCTGGACAACCCTTGGTCCTGCAGACCCCCAGCCTGGCCAGCCCCCAGCACAGATGATCACCAGCCTGGCAATGTCCTGGCCAGCCTCACTGGTCCACCAGCCCATTCCAGTTGCCCCAACCCCAAACACCCCAAAATAAACCCAGTATCAGAACATCAGCTCTGGGTAGTCCCTGCAGAGTGAGGAGGAAACTGAGGCATGAGCTGGGGGGGGTGAGTATGGTGGTGGGAGGGGACTTCAGGACCTAGGGATCCACCCTGGAGATTCCAAAACAAGCACCCAACCCCCAGATTGTCACCGCAGGATCTCAGGCCCCTCAGCTGTCACACCAGGGGGACTCCAGGAGCCACCGTGACTCTGCAGTCCCCTCGAAGGGTGACCCGTGGTGTTCTTCTGGTGTCACCAGTGAGTCCACCGCAGGAGAAGGAGGAGGAGGTGAGGATGTGACTGAAACTCCTGCCCGTTTACATGGGGAGGTCGCGACAGGAACTGGGGCCAAGCACAGGTGGAGCAGTGGAGGTACCACGGGGGGTCAGGGGGGAGGGGAGGACATGGGGACAGTCCCCAAGGTCCCTTCAGGGAATGCTGTGGCAGGGGCAGTGTTTGGGGGGGGGGGGGGTGATGTGGGGTGGTGCAGCATCCTCAGGATGATGCAGGGAAAAGGAAATGGTCGGGAGTGACCCCAAAAATGTTGCCACCACCCCCACCTCGGGGATTGCACAGAGAGGGGGTCCTGCGGTGTGACCAAGCACCCCCTGACGGAGGGGCACCCCAGGGTGATAAAGAGGTGGTCAGGGGTATCCCCAAGGTGTAGGGGGGAAGGGAAGTGTGGTTGGGGCGCAACAGAAATGCCTCCAGTCCCTCCTGCACTTGGGGCATAGGGGTAGCGGGACACCTGTCACCCTGTCCCCAGCAGGGGTGGAGGCTGCGGGAGGCTGGCATGGGTGGGCAGGAGAACCCAAAAATTTGGAACCCCTGGGTGGTCAGGAAATTTGGGACCCTTCAAGGTGGGGATTCCAGGCTGGGGATGCTTCCCACCACCACCCTCAAATCCAGCTCCTGGACCCACCCAAATTATTCTCCCTACCCCATCACTCCCAAATCTGTCCCCAAAATGCCTCCCCTGTCCCACCAACACCAAATCCAAGCCCAAAATTCCTCTCCCCATCCCACCAGCCCCAAATCCAACCCCTGGTCCCCCCAAAATGACTTCCCGCATGATGCCGCCAGCAAATGCAGCTCCTGGACCCACCCAAATTATTCTCCCTACCCCATCACTCCCAAATTCAGTCCCCAAAATGCCTCCCCTGTCCCACCAACCCCAAATCCAAGCCCAAAATTCCTCTCCCCATCCCACCAGCCCCAAATCCAACCCCTGGTCCCCCCAAAATGACTTCCCGCATGATGCCGCCAGCAAATGCAGCCCCTGAACTCCCCAAAATTGACTCCCCGCCACCACACATGGAGGTGTGAGCCCCCCCGGACACCCCTGAGCCCCCCCCGCACTACTGAAGACCTACAAGTGGCACACTGTGGCCGCCACCACCCCAGGAGGGGACCCCAAAAGGGGCGGGGGGTCCCTGGGGAGCCAGCGCTGGGAGCGGCTGCAGGGCTGGAAACGCTCCTACAGCCACCCCGACAGCGACAGGGCTGGTGACAGGGGTGTCCCCAAGGGCAGCGTGCACTGGGCGCTGATCCAGAGGGTGTTTTCTGTCCCCTCCAAGGTGCCCAAGGAGCCGTGGGGTCTTGAGGGGACACAAGGGACAAGGCCATCCCTGCAGCTGTACCTGCGCCCTGTGGGCAGGAGGAGGGGACACGGCGACAGCAGTGCCAGGGCAGAGCTGGGGACACAGGATGGGACAGTGTAACTTTTTGTTGTGTCCCCTGCCGTGTTGTTGGGCAGGGGAAAGTGACAAGGTTTGTGAGCGCTGGCCTTTCAGGCACTTAGCTTCATGGTTTCTCACAGAAACCTGTAGTTTCCAGCCGGCATAAAAAGACCGGGAGAGCAGCTCAGACTTTTTTCCACAGGCTTTATTATTGTCCGTGAAGGGGTCAGGCTACAAATCCAAAGATAGGGGATCACACATGTAGTTTTATAGGTTTTGGGGGGATCACAAGTAAACCAATGGAAAACAGGGTAAACACATTTTGGCTAACTACATTATCTTTCTTTGTTTGGGACAACCAATTATAAAGAACCAAACCCAACCAGTAATATTCTAAAAAGATAGGAAGAGCTTGCATTTTTATAACATGAGTCATTCGAAGCAAGTAGTTTTTCTTATCTCAAAGGAGGTTCCAGGGGACTGTTGAAGGGCTGTTTGCAGAGAGATTCATCTCCTCTACAGGGCAGGTGAGTTATTCTGGAATGGAAGTTGAGTGCTGGATGCTGAAGTAATTTCAGAGAATGTGCTGAGTTGGAAGGGACCCATCAGGATCATTGAGTCCAACTCCTGTCCCTGCACAGGACACCGCAACAATTCCACTATGGTCCTGAGAGCACTGTCCAAATGCTTCTTGTCCCAAGACAGAATTGGGGCTGGGACCACTTCTCTGGGGACCCTGTTCCAGTGCTCAAGCCCCCTCTAGGTGAAAAAGATTTTCCTAATATTCAACCTAAGCCTCCTCTGACTCAGCTCCAGCCATTTCCTCGAGTCCTGTCCCTGCTCATGAGAGTGAAGAGATTGCTATTATCCTCTGGACACTCTGCAATGGCTTTATGTCTTCTCTATGTTGTGCTGTCCCTCAAGGTGAGGCCACCCCAGTGCAGAGCAGAGCATGACAATCCCCTCCCTGGCCCGGCTGCTGATGCTGGGCCTGCTGCCCCAGGACATGGTGGCACTTTGGACTGCCAGGGCACTGCTGACTCATGTTCCACTTGCCCTTGGCCAGGACCCCTGGGTCCCTCCCCACAGCTGCTCTCCAGCCTCTCCTTCCTGGTCCATACACCAAGGCAGGGGTGCCCCATCCCAGGGGCAGAATCTGACACTGCCCTTGTTAAACTCCACAGTTGGTGATTGCCCATCTCTAGCTGTGAGGTCTCTCTGCAGAGCCTCTCTGACCTCCAGGCAGGTGACGGCTCCTCCCAGTTTAGTGTCATCAGTAAATTCACTGATTATCCCTTCAAGCCCTGTGTTCAGGTCCTTAAGGAAGATGTTGAAGAGCCGGGGCTGGCAGTGGAGCCCTGCAGAACCCACTGGTGACCACTGTCAGTGTGGTGTCACCGCAGTCACTGCCACCCTTGGTGCCTGACCCCTGAGCCAGTTGCTTGCCCATCCCACAATGTGTTTATTCAGCTGTGTGCTGGACACTTTGTCCAGAAGCATTCTGGGAGACACAGTACCAAAAGCTTTGCTGAAATCCAGAAAGATTCCATGTGCTGGCTTTCCTGCATCAACTGATGTGTTTTACCCTGTTGTAGAAGGAAATCAGACTTCACCAGCAGGACCTTCCCCTCATGAAGCCATGCTGACTCTGACTGATGCCTGTATTGTCCTCCAGGTGTTTTTCAATACTTCCCAGAATAAACTTTTCCATTATTTTATTTGGTATTGAAATGAGACTGACTGGCCTGGAGTGTCTGGGGTCCCCCTTCTTGTCCTCCTTGACATTTGTACATTTGCCAGATTCCAGCCAGCTGGGACCTCTCAAATCCCAGATGTGAGCTCTGTGTATACTTTGATTACTCCAGGGGAAGCAGCCTGCTCACACCCGCATGTCTGAGCTTCTATTCTCCTCAGGCAAACCCACTCTGAGGGCAGCAATGGTTAAAAGAATAATTAAAAATACTTCCCATATACAGGCACAAAGACATTGCAGATAAAACAATCTTTACAAAAGCTCTTTAAGGTGAGACTCACAGGGCAAAAGTGGACTGCCGTGAAAGTCAGGTTGGAAAAAAAAAGTCATGTCTGTATTTAGTATAAAATCCCAGTTTCAGGAGAAGTTGAGGAATGTGTTATTCCAGAAGGAATTGTCTTAAGTAGATATATTGTACTTGTTCTTTGCAAAGCAAAGGAGTCTGTCCCATTCTGCTGTTTAAATTAAACTGTCTGATTACATTTCAGGGATTTTGGTGGCTTGGAAACAGTTTGGTGCAATTTTGTGAGCATTCTCTTTCTGTGCATTTCAGCCCTATGTTTGAGGAGCAGTCTCCTGTGTTTTCCTGTAGAAAGCAGGCGTTATTTGGCTGGATGTGTGGGGCATAACTCCAGCAAACTCACACAGTGATAATAGAAAATGCTTCTGTTTTTATACTCTATTTTATATACATATTCACTGATTTTCCTGGAATAAAGATACATATTATAATCCTTTCTCCCAAAATCATTAACATATTTAATGTCCATCATGTAGATGCCCATGTCCCCAAGAGTTGGGCTAATGTGGAGCACTGACACAACGAGCAGGCAGATCAGGCTGCAAGGATAGAGGTGTCACAGATAGACTTAGACTGGCAACACAAGGGAGAATTGTTCCTGGCTCGATGGGCCCATGATGCCTCAGGTCATCAGGGCAGAGATGCCACCTATAAGTGGGTATGAGATAGAGGGGTGGATCTCACCATGGACAGTATTTCCCAGGTTATCCATGACTATGAGATGTGTGCTGCCATCAAGCAAGCCAAGCGAGTGAAGCCCCTCTGGTATGGGGGGCGGTGGTCCAAATATAAGTATGGGGAGGCCTGGCAGATTGACTACATCACACTGCCTCAGACACGCCAAGGCAAGTGTTACGTGCTGACCATGGTAGAAGCCACCACTGGATGGTTGGAGACCTACCCTGTGCCTCATGCCACTGCCCGCAACACCATCCTGGGCCTGGAAAAACAAGTCCTTTGGAGACATGGTACCCCTGAGAGAATTGAGTCAGACAATGGGACTCATTTCAAGAACAGCCTCATAAGCACCTGGGCCAGAGAACACGGCATCGAGTGGGTGTACCACATTCCTTATCACGCACCAGCGGCTGGGAAAGTGGAACGGTGCAATGGGCTGCTTAAAACCACCTTGAAGGTGATAGCATAGGGTTAAAATGTTTCTAAAATCATGGGAATTGTATAAATTTAGTGGATGGTAAGGTAGGCCTGGGGAACTAGGCCCTGGGAATGGGAACTAGGCCCTGGGAACAAATTAGATCAGGTGAAACTGCACCTGTGTAATCACCGTATGATAAATGATACGATTGTTTGGTAGTTGAATATAGTTATTGTTTAATTGTAATAAGAATCATGAGAAAAGGTGTTTGGAGGACCTGATGAAAATTAGAGTAATTCATGCTTGGATAAGATCAATGTATACAATAGAACAATATGAGTTTAATAATTAATATATAGTTACATAATTAAAAGGGTATAAAATCATGTTCATCTCAAATCCATGTTGGGGTCAGATTTGGGTTTGTAGCCCAGTTCCCAGAGCTCTTCAATAAAAGCACCTGCATATAATCATCCTGTGATTATATGTTTCCACGCTAACATTTTGGTGACCCAGATGGGACCTTGTGAGTGCTGCTGATGACCCCATGACCTGATCACGCTCCAGCCGGCACCAAGGGATTCTCGGGGAGCCCATCGGCACCAGGACCCCCCACCGCTGACAACGTCCCCTGGAGAAAGGTAAGGTTCTTTTAATCTGGTCTGGTTGCCTGCCAGTTAGACGCAGCGAAAGCTGTGTGTTGTTGGGCTAAGGAATTCCTGGTATTGCCTAGGCACCGTCTGTCAGTCAATCGCAAAAGCATTGCAGGTTCAGCATCAGGGGTCTATTATAGCTGTAACATGGAGAAGTTCAAATGGATTTTGGGCGGCAATGCCCCCATACTACACACTTATCCTTTGGGGTGCTTAATAGCACATTGGAAGGAAGGTAATTTTGGGCACGAGTTACGTAAGGTTAAGTTGATTGATTATTGCAACACTTGGTGGCCAAAATATGTCTTGCATATAAAATAAAAAATTAAAAAAGGTTAAAAAAAGAGAGAAAAAAAAAGGAAAACGTGGCTGAAAAACGGTTCTTTGCAATATGACATGATTTCACAGTTATTGATGTTTTGTAAACAGGAGAGGAGATTGGATGAAGTTCTGTACATTGATTTGTTTTCCTGTTTGCAGGAAAAACCAGAGTGGCTGGCTCAGTGTGGGTTAATGATTGTTAAAATACCTGAAAACAATAATTGCATGGGTTGTGTCCAAGGGAAGCGTTGTTTAGAACACCTGGCATTGGATGAAAGTTTATATTGGAAAAATGATATAGATGGTGAATTGCTGGTAGCCCTCACGGCATCAAGGGAATCTGACCCTACCTCACCTGACCCTATTTCACCTGACCCACTTACACCCCCCTGCCAAAAGATACCCTCCTCCCTCACCTACTCGTGCTCAGGGATACCCTCCTCCCTCACCTACTCCTGCTCAGGGATACCCTCCTCCCTCACCTACTCCTGCTCAGGGATACCCTCCTCTCCCTCCAACGCCTCCTTCACCTGCTCCTATCTTCCTGTACCCTCTTTGCTGTCTTCACCTGCCCCTCCTTCCCCAGAAAGTGACCAAGATGTAACTGTAATACAGAGATATGGGGAGGGTGCAAAAGGAGTAGATAGTAGTGGGAGCGATGAAGATAAACCACTAACCCCTATTGCTCGTTGGACATGATTAAAATTAGCCCCGGCTTGGTCTAAAACAAGAGAGGGTTTATTAAGATCAGACAAACAAAAGAGAACTGTAGTTGCCCCTTTGAGACAATGAGCGGGAGTGGACAGACCGTTTTTTGTAAATGTACTCTTTTCCCCAGGAGATTTAGTAATTTGGAAGCAGTCAGCTTGGACTTACAGAGAAAACCCTGATAAAGTGGCCAGAGTAGTGAAAATTATTCTGAAAACTCAAAATCTGGACTGGGATGACATCCAAGTTATATTAGATACTCTAATGGCCTCTACCAAAAGGAAATGGTAGTTAGTGCAGCCAGGGAAAGGGTGAGAGAAGAAATTTGCAATGGGACTTTGGATTATAACTTTCCTACTGTGGACCCATTGTGGCATCCTAGTAGCCCACCTGGAGTGGATATGATGGGGCTGAGGAAATATCGAGGGTGGATGTAGGTGGGGGGGTTCAGGGTGCCATGCCTGGGACTGTGAATTGGTCCAAATTATATGAGATCAGGCAAGAAAGGGGGGAGTCTCCAGCTGCCTTTCTGGAAGGACTTGGGGAAGCAGCCAGGAAATATACTGACCTCCAGGTAGATGCAGAACAGGTGAAAATTCAGCTTGCTCTTGTCTTTCTTGGCCAATCATGGGATGACATTGGGAGGGAGTTGCAGAGATGGGGGGTGGGGGGGGTGAGTTAAGAAGTTTGGACAGGTTGCTTGAGGTAGCTTGGACGTTTATAACAATAGAGAAAAAGAGGTTAACAAGCAGCAGGAGCAGAATCTCTTGGCAATAGTACAAGGAAATTCAAGGGGAGGTGCTAGAAGCAGCTGAGGCAGAACTATGGGGAGGGGTGGGTTTGGCAAGGGCGGCAGAGGGTCAGTCATGCAAGGGTTGGGCTTGAATCAGTGCCCATTGCAAACAGCATATTGCAAAAGCCGTACAGGTCAAACAGTATCCTATAAAAACAGAAGCACGGCAAGGAATAGCAAAGACTATTGATAAATTCTATAATATCAAACTCTAGAAGAATGTGAATCAGAATATAATACACCAATATTCCCAGTAAAGAAACCCAATGGGGATTATAGGCTAGTACAGGATCTAAGGGCAATAAATAAAATAACTAGACATTTATCCAGTACACATTGTTGACATCTGTAAAAGAGATATATAAATGGTTTACTATAATTGATCTAAAAGATGCTTTCTTCTGCATACCCTTGACAAAGAAAGTAGGAAACTGTTTGCCTTTGAGTGGGAAAATCCAGGAAATGGAAGAAAAACCCAGCTCACCTGGACATGACTACCCCAAGGATTTAAGAACAGTCCGACCCTATTCAGAAACCAACTGGCAAAGGAACTAGAGATCTGGACCAAAGAGGGGCAAGTACTGAAAGACCAATACCTTTTGTTGCAGTATGTTGATGATATACTGATAGCAATAGAAGAAAAGGCAACCTGCATGAAGGGAACAATTGAGATTTTGAATTCACTGGGAATGGGAGGGTACCAAGTGTCTAGAGAAAAGGCACAAATTGCCCAACAGACTGTAATTTACCTGGGATGTGAAATCTCACAAGGACAGAGAAAACTAGGTACTAACCATATCCAAGCTATTTGTGCTATTCCAGAGCCCCAGAATCTTCACGAGCTGCGAATCTTCCTTGGAATGGCAGAGTGGTGTAGTCTGTGGATCAAGGACTATGAGCTAATTGCCAAACCCCTGTATGAAGCTCAAAAGACACAGCCCTTCACTTGGGGCAAACCACAGAAAGAGGCCTTGGTAAAATTGAAAGAAGCACTGACAATTGCTCCAGCATTAGGGTTACCTGATCTGTTTAAAGGCTTTCAGCTGTTTGTACATGAAAGGCTTCACCTGGCACTGGGAGTCCTGACTCAATGTTTGGGAAGCTGGAAAAGGCTGGTGGGCTATTTTTCCAAACAACTTGACAATGTAAGTGCCGGATGGCCTTCATGTCTGCGGGCAGTTGCAACCACTGTAATGTTGATACAAGAAACCAGGAAACTCACGATGGGAAGACACATAGATGTCTATGTGCCACACACGGTAACCACTGTTTTAGAGCAAAAGGGGGGGGACACTGGCTATCTCCAAGCAGGATGATAAAATTCCAGGTAATCCTGACCAAGCAGGATGATGTCACATTAAAGACAACTAACTTTTTGAATCTAGCCTGGTTCCTAGGTACCACAACTGAAGAAGGCCCATTAGAGCATGACTGTGTAGAAGACCTAAAAGATGTCCCATTAGTGCAACCAGAGTGGGAGTTATTCACAGATGGAAGCAGCTTCATGGGGAACTGAATCAGATACGCTGGATATGCGGTAACAACAATCAGTACAGTAGTTGAGGCAGAAGCATTACCACCAAACACATCTGCCCAAAGGGCAGAACTGATTGCCTTAACCAGAGCACTAGAATTGAGTGAAGGGAAAAAAGAGAACATATGGACTGACTCAAAATATGCTTTTGGAGTAGTACATGTGCATGGAGCACTGTGGAAAGAAAGAGGACTGCTGTCTTCTCAGGGTATGCACATTAAACATCAAGACACAATCCTGCAACTAATAAAAGTAGTGCAAAAACCTGAGCAAATGGCAATTATACACTGTAAAGCACACCAGTCAAGAGGTTCTAAAATTTGTGAGGGAAATCGAAAGGCAGACTGGGCAGCCTGACAGGTTGCTCAAAAGGTGCAAACAGCAATGGCATTGATACCTTTAAAACTTAATGTATCTCAATTCAATTTGCCTCCAAAACCAAAATATTCAGAAGACAAGAGACTGGGACGTTTGCTGAATGCACAAAAGAATTCAGAAGGGTGGTATGTAACTACACAAGGGCAAACAGTGGTATTCCCCCCCCCCCCCCCCTTAATAATATGAGAAATTTTACAAGTTAAACATAGTGAATGTCATTGGGGTGCAGAAGCACTGGTGAAATTGCTAAAACAAAATTTAATCTCAGTATGAATGTTAACAATGGCAAAATCAGTAATGACAAAATGTGAGATTTGCTTGAGAAACAACCCAGTGGCTAGACAACAGACACAGCTAGGAAGAATTCAGGTAGGGATAGAACCAGGAGACTATTGGCAGGTAGATTTTGTAGAGTTACGAGAACCTCAAGGATACTCGATAATATCTCTTAATGGGGATTGACACATTTTCTGGATGGCCAGAAGCCCTTCCCTGTCACTCAAACCAAGCAAAAGAAACAGCTGAATGGTTACTACAAGAGATCATTCCCAGATTTGGGGTGCCTATAGGGATATCATCAGATAGGGGCCCACATTTTATAGCCACAGTGGTAAAAGAGGTGAGTAGGTTGCTAGGAATAACCTGGGACATCCACACACCATGGAGACCCCAGTCAAGTGGACAGGTAGAGAGGATGAATCAGACATTAAAGAGGCAAATCAGTAAAATATGCCAAGAAGCCAAACTGCCATGGCCACAAACTTTACCCATAGCAATGCTGAGGATGTGGATAAAGCCTAGAAGTGGGATGTTAGTCAGTCCTTATGAGATATTGTATGGGAAACCATATGAATCTCCCGAACCTAATCCAAATGTATATGTCACAGGGAAGCAGGAAGTGCATAATTATGTTCTGTCTCTTGGGAAAACTTTAGCTCAGCTTTCGAGTGCCCTCATGTGGAATAGGCCACTGACTCTTTGAGAATCCAGTTCATGACATCAATCTAGGAGACGACATGTACATTAAGACTTGGGACGAAGAACCATTAAAAGAAAGGTGGAGTGGACCCTACCAGGTGCTGTTGACCACTTTTACAGCAGTCAAGGTGGCTGGAGTGGATCCCTGGATACACTATACCTGAGTGAAGAAAGTCTGTCCTGGACTGTGGACTGCACAAGCTGTAGGACCAACAAAGCTGCAGATAAGATGTGTTTAATTGTTTTAAATGATGTCAGGAATTGTGCCAATGTTCATTTTATGGTTATTAATATTAATGTCACCAGCTGGAATTAATGTTACTTTGGGATATGGAATGCAAAAGGATCAACTGACCACTCTTCATTCCAGAATGAAGAGGGAGGTCCAGGCAGAAACTCAGGTGATAAAAGTTTCCAATGCAATTTGGGCTGAGAATGTAATGATTGGATTAGTCAAAGACTTTGCCACAATGCAAAACACCAATACCGAAGGCAGCGGGAGACCTAATAAGCTGGGGAATCCTAACATCAAAATTATCTGAAGTACAAAAGAACAAAACAATGCATGTAAACAAGTACCACAGTCGAGGCAAATAATCAAGGAGACCTGGAAAGTAATAGGGGAATGGACGAGGCCTTTGAGAAAACAGGACTGTATTTCAAGTCATGGAAAGGTAGGACAAATCATAGAATAGTGGGTTGAAGATCAAAACCTTGCAAACTGGGAATGCTTCTTGCCACGCTACAAAAAGATTAAAGAGAATATCACAGAGACCACTCTTGTATGGAAGTGTGAGGAAAAAGATTGGAAAGGTCAAACAGAACCCTGGGACAGTGTGTGGTCCATGAGTATACTTCAGAAATTTCAATATACGGCAAATACCCCTTGGTGCATTAAAATGGGAAGGACCTGAGAATGAAACAGATCCAGCAGTGATGAACACTGCCATTAGCAGTAGAATAAAGGCAGAAATAGTGAGTTGGTGGGCATGTAATAAAACTTATGATTGCACTTCTGACAACATAAAGGTAAAACAAATGCCACCACTAGCAGTAGCCTTGCAAATTGGTTGTGCCTGCAGAGGGATCAAACACAAACGAAGTAAAGTGAATTATAAGATAATAGTGGGATGTGGCAAGAGCACAATCCAAAGTCCAGGACAATTTGTATGGGCAACAAGTGATGGTACCTGGACAACACACCTGCCTGTAGATTTGGGAAAGTAAAAGAAATTACCTGGGCCTGCCTACTTTATGTCCAGTTTGGAAAAAATCCCCATTTAAAGGAAAACATGAACTTCTGCAGATAAGAACAAGATGAGAAGTTCCAGATCAGGATGAAACTTGGCAAGAACCCTCCAGTGGAGTGGAATTTGGGTGGGCCCGAGAGTCTTTATTCGGTCCTATAACAAACTACCAAAATAGAGAAATGTTATATAAACTTACAGGTCAAGTAGATACACTAGAAAGAGTCACCCAGGAAGGATTTGAAGAACTAAATGTTCACTTACAAGCAACCACAAAAATGACTTTACAAAACCGATTGGCCTTAGATACGTTACTCCTTAAAGAGCACGGGGCATGCGGATTTTTAAATGGACAAATTGATCATTGCTGAATCCACATCCCAAACATAACTGCAGATGTAGAATATTATATCAATCAGTTGAAACAAATAAGGTATTAGGCACAGAAGAACAAAAGGACTTGACTACGAGCTGGTTAGACAAAATCTTCAAAGGGTTAGGATGGAATGTGAGTTCATGGGTTAGGTCTATCATTGAGAATTTGGTAATCTTACTAATTATGTTCTTAGTGATTTGGTTAGTCTACAGAATCCTGAAAAGAGAAATACAGAAAAGGATATCCTGGAACTGAAAGATAATGAAGACACTGACACAGGACAGAAATCCACACCCATCATCTTCAGGTTCCTCGGTTTGTGACAACATCCATGACCATGGTTACAACAACCATGGATTTGAAGACGAACATCAAGTAAAAACTCGGAAGCCAAGAGGACTGTATCAAGTGAAAGCATTTGCACTTATTATAGTGAAGTAAAAATACTTTCAAAGGGGGGAAATGATAGCATAGGGTTAAAAATGTTTCCAAAATCATGGGAATTGTATAGATTCAGGTGATGGTAAGAAAGGTTGGGTCTGGTAGGCCTGGGAATGGGAACTAGGCCCTGGGAACAAATTAGATCAGGTGAAACTGCACCTGCGTAATCAACATATGATAAATGATACGACTGTATGGTAGTTGAATATAGTTGTTGTTTAATTGTAATAAGAATCACAAGAAAAGGTGTTTGGGGGACCTGATGAAAAGTACAATAATTCATGCTTGGATAAGATCAATGTATACAACAATATGAGTTTAATAATTAATATACAGTTACATAATTAAAAGGGTATAAAACCATGTTCATCTCAAATCCATGTCGGAGTCAGATTTGGGTTTGTAGCCCAGCTCCCAGAGCTTTTCAATAAATGCACCTGCATATAATTATCCTGTGATTATGTGTTTCCACGCTAACAGGGTGGTTTCCCTCCCCCTTTCTTCCCTGGTGAATTGGATATTTAATATAGATTGTAATTCCATCCAATTATACCTACTTAGTCTGAGGAATTGATCTAGTCTCTCAGATACCCCTGTAGGATCTTCCAATAGTTTTCCCATCTCTTTTTTTTAGTTTCTTACCTCCCCTGTGTTCAAGGGAACATTTACAAATCCAGTTAATTCAGTCTGTTGTCCCGCTAATGGGACTTCCCTCAGGGGGTAAAGGGGAGCCTTTGTGTCATTATCTCCCTCCTCTCTGCTGATCCTATCTCTCCTGGTATTTCTTTGACTCCAGGGAGTCCTTTGAGCTATTGGAGTACCAGAAGGGGAGGGAGCAGAGACATTGGGGGGGGGGGGGGGGGTGTCTCCTGTATTTTTTGTATTATATGGAGGTGGGAGATTATCAAGGGATTCCCAGGTAACCTTTTTTGTTATCCTCATCCTCTTTTTCCTTGAACGCACATCCCGAGAGTGGTTTATGCTGTTCTGTCCACAGAGCAGCACAGTCACATTCCTCTCTCCTAAATGGTTCTTTACAAGCAACATATGTGTTTAATGCTCGACAAATCCACCCCTCAAACGATCTGAACATGGCCCAATACAGATTATCTCTACGGATCATTTCTTTGGTCCACTTTATTAAACAAATATTGAATCAATTTTTCTTTACTTTTTCATTTGTATAATTCCCTTGTGTCTCAACGTCATTCCCAAAGGGCTGCCCGGTGGTATTTCTGGCAACCTACTGGTCGGGTTTTTTTTGTTTTTTAAATTTAAGAACTTTGACCCCTTCATGGGTAGTTTGGACTTAAAACCTTACTCTTTCTTTGTCCTATTTTTACCTCAAAGGAGTGTTTTGAGGTATTTGTGCTCCCCCTTGTATTCTGCCTCTCCATGGGTCAGGATGGGAAGGAATTCTGCCTCTACCTGGGCTTGGGATGGGAAAAAGCAGCTTTTTCCCTCTGCCCCTCTGACTCCTGTGTTGCTCTCCCCCCTTTTTCCCCCCCAAGTCCCACCTCTGCCTGAGATGGGATGGAAAAATGTGGGAGTCCAGAGTCTTCCCCTGGCTTCCCGGGATGCCTCCAGACCCTCCAGGCAGGGGGCTCAGAGGGCTTGGTATAGTGCCCAAGACCCCTGGGGACTGGATTTTAGTCCCTGGAAAAAATTACCAACATTGCAGGAAGAATTACAAGTCACAAAAATTAAGTAGAGTATAAATTAGATTGTTAGAAGGCAGAAAAGTGAGTTTTTAGAAATGTTTATATTAGGGGCTTTAAAGCTAAGATGGAGGACTTTGGGCATGGTATGTCTTTTCTTCTTCTTCTTCATGTCATCCACCTTCTGAGTCAGGATGGCATTACTGGATTGGTTTGGGACAAAGTTGGACAGTGTAATAAAGGTGTCATGTGTTGGACAGTAATTGTAAACATTAGGTATGTAATTTATAGTATAAAAGATACGTCCTGCCCCAAGGGCATGGAGAGTGTGCCTTGGATCAAGCTACTACACAGACCTCTGTTAGTTAAAGAATTTCTTAGATAAGAAAGAATAAACAACCTTGGAAACCACAGAAAACGGCTTCCTAATTCTTCTTCGGTGCTGGAGCTGGGAAAACTTGAACTCTAAACCACCTAAATGTCCTGTTGTGGGTGATCTCCAGTTCAGGAAACCCCACAGACAGTGACATCTGGCGTCCCTGGGTGGGCATGGCTCACAAATGTGACCACACACCCTGAATAACAGAGAGAGGCACACCACTGGAGAAGACTGCAGAAATTTTGACCTCTGCTGAGAGAAAGCCAGCTCCAGATTCGACTCGGAAGGGAGGAAACCCGGGAACTCCTCACCCCTGTGCCCGACTGGCCAGAGATCAGGAAAAACTGTCCAGCTCGACTTTGAAGACTTGCCTTTGGGTAAGACAGGTCAAAATTCAGAAACTATGGGGGATGGACTCAGTCAGGAACAAATAAGCCTTTTATCCACCTTAAAAGGTGTGGCATCTGCTCATCCCATCCCCATCTCAGATAAAGAACTTAAGAATTTACTTTTGTGGGTCAGACTAAGGTATCCACATGCTGAAATAAATTTGTTATTTGAGCCAGGTTTTTGGCAGGAAATCAATCGTTCTTTGTTTCACTTAGCAACTCTAAGAGACAGGGAGGCAATAAAGCTTTTGTCTCCTGCCAGGATAATGCTAAAAGTCCTATCTCGCAGAAATGCGGGCTTATCCATTTGTCAGAGGGCAATCTAAGGTCCTCACCTAGCCATCAGCTGGGGGAGCGAGGTTTTTTACCGTCTTGCCATCAGCAAGTGGAACAACAATGGTCTAGCCAGCAGCAGACCGTTACTGGTTATCAGCCAGTGGACGAACCTTGCTACCAGCAAGGTGCAATTAATATAGATGAAGGGCCTGAGGAAGGTCAAGGTATATGCCCTGAATTACTAGAATCTCCAGAATCACCCATTTTCCCTGAATTACCCACAGTACTTTATCCAAAGCCGGGAAAAATTAAGTTAGAAATATTTCCCAGCGTGTTAGAGCACCTAGACTTTCTTTTCTTTAGCCCTTCAGAAACCTTGTCCCCAGAAAGCGGGAGGGAGCTGCAGACGACTCCCGGGGAGGTAGGGGGGACAAGGGGGGAGGCGGGAAGCGCGAGAAAGGCAGATAATACCGCGGAAACAGCGGGTTGCGGAGCGGGCTCGGTGCGCGGCATTGCCGAGGTAGGCGGGACGCAGCCGTCCGCGGCGCCGACCGAGACGCGCGGATTGGCAGCGGCGGGGGGCAGAGCGGTCCCGGTCCCGGAGGCGGCGGGAAGGGCGGCCCAGACCGCGGCGAGCGCGGCAGCGGCGGTCCCGGCCCCAAGTGCAGCGACGGGGATGGAGACCCCGGCCCCGGCCCCGGTAACGGCGGGCGCGACAGGGAGCGGCACATGCGCGGTGATAGTAACACAGGCAGTGGATAGCGCTTGCGCGGTGCGTGCGAAACGCGGCGAGCATGCGCGGGAGACTCGAAACTCGGAAGTGTCAGCGATAGGGACCGGGAACCCAGATACGGAGAGACGCCGTATAGGGCGTGGTAAAAACAAAGAAACCGCTCAGATGAGAGCCAATCAAGCTCGGAAGGGCATGAATTCAGTGATAGCGATAGTGATTACGATAGGAGAGGAGGCATGTCCAAGAGCAGGGCAGCGTCTTCTGGGCAGAGAGGAGGCGCGGTCGGGACAGGAGTGGCCACACCCCCGGGGCTCTGCGAGTGGAGCCGGGGCGTGCCCAAGCAAAAGGTGTTTCCATGGACACAGACTTGATCGAGCCTCGGTTGCCATGGCAACGGCAACAGAAAAGTAGATTGTTACAAACGTAGGCAGCAGCTCCATCTGGTGGCGGAACCCTAACATTACAAGACTTTTTTCCGATTTCTTATAAAAAATCGTCTTTTAAAAAGAAAATACAGGAAGTTCCTCATGAGCAACGGGATGATACATTATATATTACAGTGTCGGAGGGGATTCTGGCGTGGACAGCAGATGCCAGTGCAAATCAAGGACAATTGGTTACAATACCAAAAGATGTTTTTTAGGCTTTTTTACAGCAGATGGGAACAACTCTGGAATGTCGTCCAAAGATGAGGGCAGATTTTCTACAGACTCTTCAGGCGACTCTTGAGTCACAGATGCTCGTTCCTCAGCCAGGACCAGGAACAACACAACAAAGAGTGCAGGTACCAGTGAGGCCCGTGAATAAAGCTGCAGCGTGGACACAAACACATCAGATGGCTCCTCTTTACAGGCCAATTTCCATGGAAGCACAGCCACCTGCAGCGCAGACATTAATAGATTGGGCACATATAAGGCTGAATCTAGCAAAAGATAATGTCCTGTGACTGGAACAGGTGACATCGCCATGCCAGTCAATTATGATGTCCAAGGGCAAAATCCAAGGTGAGAAAGGTTGAATCATGAAGTAGTGAAATATTTAATTAAGGCAATCAGGGACAATGGACTGGGATCTTCATATTTCAAACAGCTTTTGAAAGGTACTTTTAATATATATGAGTTAACTCCGTACGATCTCAAGTCTCTTGTTTCTCTGATTCTCACAGACACAGAGGAACTCATCTGGGACAACAGATGGAGGAGGGCTCTGCAAGAACTGAGAACCAGATATCAAGGTGGGCCGAATGCAGCTCTCACCTTGGCAGAATTAGCAGGTGATCCTCCGAAAAACAATCCAGCTCAGCAAGCGAGACTTCCATGAGAAGTGTTAACAGATATCAAAGAAGCTGCACGCAAGGCAATTCTGCAAATTGCACTAGCAGGCATGCAGGACACAATTGATACAGACATCAGACAGGGCGTGTCTGAACCCTTCTCTTTATTCACAGACAGACTCACACAAGCCGTGAACAGGCAAGTCACTGATGAAGCAGCCAAACCACATTTGTTAAAGAGTCTTGCATTTGCAAATGCCAATCAAGAATGCAAAAGAGTTATTAGTGCAATTCCTGGTCAGCCCTCTTTATCAGAAATGGTTGAAGCCTGGAATAAAGTAGGCACTCCACAGCATATAGCTTCAAGAATACAAGAATAAATGGAACGAGTACTTCAAGCACAAAATGAAAACTTTGAGCAGGTTCTTGTGAATTTTAAAAAGAAAAATAACTCCCCTGAAGGACAATGCTACAATTGTGGGGGTTTTGGACATTTTAAAAAAATTGTCCTCAGCTTGCAAAGACTGGCAAGCCATCAGAGCTTTGTCCAAGATGCAGGAGACGAAAGCATCTTGCAAGTGAGTGTTACTCTCAGACAGATGTTGATGAAAAACCATTACCCATTCCAGGAAACTTCAAAAAGAGTGCGGGTCGTCAATGTGCGATGAGAGAAGTAATGGCAATAACACAGGGAACAACAACAGCACAGACGGCACAATTGTTAGGGAACGTCAATCAGACTCCCTCTGCAAGACGCTTGCAGGTGTCCCCTGTGGCCGAGAATTATTACCACCCAGAGCACAATGCATCCTGGCAGCTTCCAAAATAATATGCTTCCTGGGTGGAGAGCAGAGATCGATACCTACAGGAGTCAGAGGATCTTCTCAGAAAAGGCAAGACTTTTTGATAATAGGTAGAGACAGAAATAGTATTTTTGGTCTGATCATTTATCAGTCATTTCAGCAGAGTATAATGAAGATCTGACAGTTTTAGCTAGAGCTCTTCAGCCACCATTAACTATTCCAGAGAATACTCAGCAAAAGCAATTGCTTTGCCACCTCACCCACTGGAACATCAAGTTATGACAGCATTAGGCCAAGATCATCCTTATTATAATGATCATGTAGAAGTTCACACTACATGGCTGAAACACATAGGTCACAAACCAATTATTACTTGTGAGTTGACACATAATGACAAAAAACTAGTTATCACAGGAGTGCTTGATACAGGAGCAGACATCACACTTGTTTCATATATTTTCTGGCCAAGAGAATGGAATTTGGTAGTACCTTTGGGTCGAATCACAGGCATAGGAGGAAGCTCCGTATGTCTGCAAAGTGAGAATGCAATAGTAATCTCAGGGCCAGGAGGAAAACCAGCTATTACTCATCCTTTCATTGTGCAAAAGCCATTTACAGTATGGGGAAGAGACCTTTTGGCACAATAGGGCGTGAGTCTGAAAGTAGATTTTTAGTGGGGCTCACTGTGGCACTCACAACACTGAATTTGACATGGAAGACTGATAAACCTGTTTGGGTGGATCAGTGGGTCTTGGAGAAGAAGAAATTGAGTGCTTTGAAGAGTTTAGTCAAAGAATAGTTGCAAAAAGGACATATCAAGCCAACAAATAGTCCCTGGAATTTTCCAGTGTTTGTCATTCGGAAGAAGACTTTTGGTTCATGGAGACTGTGTCATGATCTCAGGAAGCTGAATGAAATCATGAAAGAAATGGGACCACTTCAACAAGGACTTCCTTCTCTCACGATGATTCAGAGAGATTGGCCGCTTGTGATCATTGATCTCAAGGATTGTTTCTTTAGCATACCACTTCATCCAGATGATGCTCATTGAATGGCATTCTCTGTTCCAAGTTTAAACAGAGAAGAACCTTAGAAAATATATCATTGGGTGGTTTAACCACAAGGCCTCAAGAATTCGCCAACAATTTGCCAGTGGTACATGGCGCAAGCTTTGGCTCCAGCAAGGAAAAGTATCCTGAAGTGAGGATCATTCATTACATGGATTTGCTCATTGCGGCATCGACACAACAAAAGCTACAAGAAGCTCGTGACTGTGTGATTACAGAAGTGCAAAAGGCTGGACTGGAAATCAGCACTTCAAAGATTCAAGAGATTGCACCTTGGAAATACATCGGATGGAAAATCATGGAGCAGACAATAAAGCCTCAGAAAATAGAAATCAGCTCAACAATCAACAATTTACAAGATCTACAACAATTTCTTGGAGAGATAAAATGGATGAGACCAATTTTAGGAATCAAAACTGAGGATCTTTCATCTTTGTTCAATCTTTTGAGAGAAGACAATAGTATCAAATCTCCCAGAACTCTCACACCAGAAGCACAGAAAGCTCGGGAGAGAGTTGCAGAAATCATACAACAAAGACAGGCACATCATTATGTAGATTTACTACCTTTTTGTTTAGCGGTGTTTTGAGAAGAGACACAGCTATATGGTTTGATTTTTCAATGAGACGAGTCTCAGAGAGACCCTCTTTTAATCATAGAGTGGATTTTTTTTATCTTACGGGTCCCTGAAAACGATTCTAACAAACCTGGAAATGATGTCTCAGATCATAATAAAAGGGAGGACAAGGTTGATGACAATGGCAGGCAGAGATTTTTCAATAATGTATCTACCTCTCAAAAAGCAGTACTTTGACTGGGCAAATCAAAAATCACAAGATTTAGCAGTTGCATTGTTAGATTATACAGGTGTTTGTACAATTCATTATCCAAGTCACAAGATGTTAAAAGCAAAATTAAGTTTTAGAGAGAAACCAAAAATAAGAGAGGAACCGTTGGATGGAATCACAGTATTCACTGATGGTTCAGGAAAGACTCACAAATCAGTAATTACATGGCAAAATTCAGCTATAGGAAAATGGGAGTCAGATGTGAAAATAGTGCAAGGTTCACCACAGATTGTAGAATTAGCAGCAATGGTCAGAGTTTTGGAATTGTTTCAGCAGCCTCTCAATTTGAACACAGATTCAGCATATGTAGCTAAGGTAGTTAAAAGATTAGAAGGATCACTTCTGAGGGAGACAAACAATGAAATTCTGTATTCATGTTTATCATGTATGAAAACACTGCTGGAAAGCAGAACACATAGATATTTCATCACACACATTAGAGCACACTCATCACTCCCAGGATTTTTAGCAGAAGGAAATGCACAAGCAGATAAATTAACCATGTCAGTTTTGCAAACTTTACCAGATATCTTTGAGCAGGCGAAATTAAGCCATGCATTTTTCCATCAAAATGCACAAGCATTGATGGAATCCTTTCACATTTTGAAAAGCCAGGCAAAAGAAATTATTCAGTCCTGTCCAGATTGTCAAATGGTACAGCCACCAGTTTCTATGGGAGCAGTCAACCTGAGAGGACTGCAAAGTCTTCAATTATGGCAAACAGATGTTACAAAATATCCATCTTTTGGGAAACTGAAAAATATTCATGTTCCAGTTGAAATCTTTTCAGGGGCAATTTTTCCATCACTACATACAGGAGAAATAGCACAGCATGCATGAAGACATTTTTTACAAGCATTTGCATCTTTAGGAGTACTGCAGGAAGTCAAAACAGATAATGGTCCAACATATATTGGAAAGGTTCTGGACAAATTTCTAAAAAACGTGGGGTGTCAGACATACCTTTGGCATTCCCCACTCTTCCACAGGTCAGGCAATTATAGAAAAGATACATCATACCCTAAAAACACTTTTAGATAAACAAAAAATAGGGGAGGCAGAGGCTACGCCTCACATGCAATTGAATAAAGCTTTATATATATTGAATTTTTTGAATGGTTCTTTTTCAGAGCCAACTCCACCGATTATAAGACACTTTACTAACAATACAAGGGCAAAGCTGAAGGAGACTCCTTTGGTTTTAATCAGAAACCTGGAGACAGGTCAAATTGAAGGGCCTTTCAAATTAATCACTTGGGGAAAGGGTTTTGCTTGTGTCTCCACAGAGAGAGGACAGAAGTGGGTTGCCAGCAAGATGCATGAAGCCTTATCGGGCTCAAAAGCAAGCAGATGCCAACCCTGGAAGTGAAGAGGCGAGTTCACAGACAGAGTCAGAGACAAAGATCATGAACTCCTCTTCGAGCAACACATAAAGAACTCAAGAAATGAAAATGAAAATGTATATTCAGATAATTTTGTGTTCAATTTTTTTGTCAATTGTGTTAAGTGATGGGGCAGATTTACCCATGATGCAGCCAAGGGAGAATGTTTGGGAAAATTTAGCTTATGCAGCAGGTCTAGACACAGTTTCTTTGACACACTCCAGGCCGAAAAAGCCATTTTGAACGTTTGGTGGAATTGCCAGTGAAAGAATGGCCAGTTCCAGAGAACATCCTTCCAAAGGTGTTACAGGGTGTGTCAACTCCTGTGGACAGATGGCATGTATGGGTTCAATTTCTCCCTGTGGCTCCTTTGAACCAGAAGAATTGTAAATTTTTGGTTCAGCAAGAATGGATTTCTCTATCGAATTTAATTCTTTGGGAGTGACAGAGAACAAAACAATATATGTTACTCCGAATCATGATGTGTATAAAAATGCTTCATCGTGGTGTAATTATACTAAGGTTTCAGACAAACCATCCTTCCAAGTTCCTGCGCAATTGCCACAAGGGACACTTTTAATTTGTGGGGACAGAATTTGGCCTGCTATACCTGCAAACATCAAAGGAGGTCCATGCAGCGTTGGAAGACTTTCATTGTTAACATCTGATTTGAAAATCTTAAGAAAGTTAAAACATAGAGAGAAGAGAGCAAGCTGTTTCTCTTGCATTGAACTGATGTCAACAGTATGAGAATATCCACTCTTCAAAACAGAGCAGCAATTGATTATCTATTGCTGACTCACAGACATGGGTGTGAAGAATTTGAAGGAATGTGCCGCATGAACTTGTCAGATCATTCCAAATCAATTAATGAGAACGTAAGACAGTTGCAAGAGGGTGTGACAAAACATGGAGAAGTCAGTGGATCATGGTTGGATGGTGTGTTTGACTTTTTTAATCTTTCGCCATTGTGGAAAGAACTTTTAAGAGTAGGGTTTTACATATTAGTAGGACTTGTAATTCTTCTGCTCATTCTGCCGTGCAACATTCAGTGCATTCAGCGAGCCATGAACAGGGTTGCAAAAGAGGAGTTTTTGGTGCAAACAGCAAATAGTGGGGGGAAAAATGTGGGAGTCCAGAGTGTTCCTCTGGCTTCCCTGGATGCCTCGAGACTCACCAGGCAGGGGGCTCAGAGAGCTTGGTATAGTGCCCAAGACCCCTGGGGACTGGATTTTAGTCCCTGGAAAAAATTACCAACATTGCAGGAAGAATTACAAGTCACATAAATTAAGTAGAGTATAAATTAGATTGTTAGAAGGCAGAAAAGTGAATTTTTAGAAATGTTTATATTAGGGGCTTTAAAGCTAAGATGGAGGACTTTGGGCATGGTATGTCTTTTCTTCTTCTTCTTCATGTCATCCACCTTCTGAGTCAGGATGGCATTACTGGATTGGTTTGGGACAAAGTTGGACAGTGTAATAAAGGTGTCATGTGTTGGACAGTAATTGTAAACATTAGGTATGTAATTTATAGTATAAAAGATACGTCCTGCCCCAAGGGCATGGAGAGTGTGCCTTGGATCAAGCTACTACACAGACCTCTGTTAGTTAAAGAATTTCTTAGATAAGAAAGAATAAACAACCGTGGAAACCACAGAAAACGGCTTCCTAATTCTTCTTCGGTGCTGGAGCTGGGAAAACTTGAACTCTAAACCACCTAAATGTCCTGTTGTGGGTGATCTCCAGTTCAGGAAACCCCACAGATAGTGACAGGAAAAGAACCTGGCCTCTACCTGGGTTAGGATGGGAAAAGCAGCACTCACTTCATCCCTTCACCAGCCGGGCCCCTCGCAGGAAACCAGAACCACGGTCAGAAGGACTCCACTCTTGCTTCATGGAAAAATCCACATCTCATTCAGCAAGCACACAGTCACCTCCACCAAACCAGACAGTCACTTACGGCTTCGACGCTCCTGTCTGGGTCTGCGTGCACAAGAATGACAGGTGATTTTGCCGTGGTCTTCTGGGGAGTTTTTTTCCTTGCTCAGCCTATATCGTGAGGTACGTCCATGGGTCTTGAGAACCACTGAGGAACCAGGGCCGTGGGAGCGGGGTGCCTCCCCGAAATCACAGTGTGTACTGGTTTGAACAGCAAAACCAGTGAGACTTCAAGTCAGTAATACAATTTTTAATAGGGAAGAGAAAAAAAGGAAAAAAAAATACATGCAATAATAAAAATAAAACCACTGACAGAGTCGGAATACAACCTGATACCCTGTCAGTCAGGGTGCTGGTGCAGTTTTCCTCCAAAGGGTCCAGCAATGATGGGGATAAAAGCCTGGTTCTTCCTCTGGAATCCAGTGGAAAAAGGCTGCCTTTGGCGTTCTAAACCTCAGTTTATATCTAGGTAGGAAAGGCTTGGCTCATCCTCCTGGCTGGAGCATCTCCCAATGGGATGATGTAATCTCATCAGTTACACAGTAGGACTCAAAGGCCCATTAACAGAAGATACTTTCCACAGAGATAAGGATGATCACCCTTCTCAGATGGTTATAGAATATGTATCTTGTACTGTAAACCAGGACAAAGTGCCTCTCAAGGCTCCAAGGATGTCCCAGGTTTCAGCACCAAATTATTATAAATGAGAAACAAAGTCTCGATATTTAGCAAAATTTAGATTGCTTTATTTGGTGTAGACGGAGCAAGCAGCGCTGGGGAACGTGAGGGGTCAGCGCCCACTGGTTTGCAGCTTGGTTTGCAGCTCCTTTTTATAGGATGGTTTTCCTTGTAGTCTCGGGACAGTTTGCCAAGCAGCCATGTGGTCTTGGTAGATAAGGAACAGTAGACATGGGGGTCTTGTCTTAACAGCTAAGTTGCAATTGATTGCAATTTCCAAGGCAGGAAATCTGGTAGTGCAAAATCTTTTAGGCTGCAATTGATTATACAAATGCAGGAAATCTGATTTTGCAATATCTTTCAGGCCGTGGGAAACCCCCGTTTTACAAACTGGTATCAGATACAATTTAATAAAAAAATCATAATATTCATAATAGGGGGATTTAAACAAAATTATTTAATCATATGTATTTTCTCTGTCTAATGTCCATGCTTCATTTCAGACCTGAGTATTCTGGTTTATACAAACCCAGCTACTTTTATGATTGACACGAATCTTTTATCAATTATCACACATGGAACAGGTCTGGCTGGCTTGGCCTCCCAGGGGCTACCTGACAGGTCTGGCTGCCCATGGAATGTCCAGGGCTGCCTCTCATCAGTCTCTGGAGCACTGGGGCTCTGTGCCTTCCTTCCTAGGGAAAAGAACCGGCCTTCTTGTCCTTCCTGACCATGACCTAAATTGGAATTTGGCCTCCCAAATTCCATATATCCAAGGATTGCTCCCAGACAAAAGTAGCCAGGATAGACAGGTCAGGCTGGCCTGGTCCTGCGGTGAATTTCTCAGACTATGAGCAGAATTGGTTTATTTGCCAACATCTTGGAGAAAGTCCAGAGATCTCCTGGGATGGGGTTTGGAGGCCTCAAGCACATGACCACGAGACAGGGACAAAGGAGCTCTGTGCTCAGTGGAGTGGAGGCTGAGGATGGTGGAGGAGAGCCCTGGGAGTGCCTGAAGGGTGGTTTCAGAGATGGTGGATCCTTTTGACATGGCAGAAAACAGCCAGAGATAGAAAAGATTAATGCCAAGGGCCGCTGGGGAGGGCCAGACTGGACCCAAGGAGAAAGGAATTTCTCTGCCAGGGCAGGGCTGTGGTGCAAGAAATCCCCCAGAAAGAGTGTGGAGCAGCCCAAGGCTTTGTGTGGCCAGGCAGAGGCAGGCAGGAGGCAGAGCTGGCAGCAAAGGAAGGGGCCAGCGAGGTGGGGCAGCCGGGGGCTGAGGACAGCCTGCAGGGACAGAGGGGCAGGGCATGGGCACCGTAGGACAGCCTGGGCTGCAGAGGGCACAGGGATGGGCAGCAGCTGAAAGGCCCTGCCAGAGCCAACTCCTGCAGCACTTTGGCCATGGCTGCTGGCCCCGGGAAGAGCCCTGAGCAATGAGGGAGGGACAGGATCTGCCTTGCCAGGGACTGGGGCTCAGGCTTTGGCCTTTGCATTCCTGAAACACATCCAGGTGAGCTCAGCACCAGGGACACCTTTCTATTTCTTGTCCCCACCTGCCATCAGTGCCTCCAGGGTTCAATGATTTTGAAATTGGAGACTTTAAAAAGTCCACTTTATTGTTTAAGAACATTTTCAATTTCATTTGTCTAAAATGGAGTTGCCATGAGCAAAGTGCACTTGTGTGGGGACCAGCAGGTCTGACTGCCCTGGGCACAGGGAGCCCAGTTTTCCCTCTGAGCTCCCCAGTGTGCAGGCTGAGAGCAATGCTGAAGATGAGGCAGCAAGACAAACCAGAGCTCAAAAACAAAGAAGCTGCGCCAAGATCCCCCCTAGGAAGAGAAGTCATATTGGTGAGATTCCCAAGAAATTAGACCAGAAATGACCAAGGGAAATCTGTCCCAGCTTGTCATTGCCTTCTTTCTACAGTCTCCAATGCCCGGAGTGAAGAAATGTCCAACAGCAGCTCCCGCAGCCACTTCCTCCTGCTGGCATTGGCAGACACGTGGCAGCTGCAGCTCCTGCACTTCTGCCTCTTCCTGGGCATCTCCCTGGCTGCCCTCCTGGCCAACGGCCTCATCATCAGCGCCGTAGCCTGCGGCCACCACCTGCACACCCCCATGTTCTTCTTCCTGCTCAACCTGGCCCTCAGCGACCTGGGCTCCACCTGCACCACTGTCCCCAAAGCCATGCACAATTCCCTCTGGGGCACCAGGCCCATCTCCTGTGCAGGATGTGCTGTACAGCTCTTTTGCTTGCTGTTCTTTACCACAGCAGAGTAGTATCTCCTGACCCTCGTGTGCTACAAGCACTACGTGTCCATCTGCACACCCCTGCACTAGGGGATCCCCCAGGGCAGCAGAGCTTGTGCCCACATGGCAGCAGCTGCCTGGGCCAGTGGCTTTCTCCATGCTCTCATGCACACTCCCAGTCCATTTTCACTGCCCCTGTGCCGGGGCAATTCCCTGGGCCAATTCTTCTGTGAAATGCCCCAGATCCTCAAGCTCTCCTGCTCCAAATTCTACCCCAGGGAACTTGGCCTACTCATGGGTGGTACCTGTTTAGCATTTGCTTCTTCTGTATTCATTGTTTTCTCCTATGTGCAGATCTTCAGGGCCGTGCTGAGGATCCCCTCTGAGAAGAGATGGGATAAAGCCTTTTCCACCTGCCTCCCTCACCTGGCCGTGCTCTCCCTGTTCCTCAGCACTGTCATGTTTGCCTACCTGAAGCCCCCCTCCATCTCCTGCCCATCCCTGCATCTGGCACTGTCACTTCTGTACTCAGTGCTGCCTCCAGCCCTGAACGCCCTCAGCTACAGCCTGAGGAACCAGGACCTGAAGGACACCCTGAGGACAATGATCACTGAGTGGTTTTCAGAAGCAATGAACTGTCATTCTTCTGCATAGCTGTTACTAAGTTACTCATTAATGCCCACTTTGTGTCCCGTATTTTTGCTGCTGACACAGGTGTTACACTTCTGAGAAGTTGCTCGCACCAAAATCTTGGACTGTTCAGGCAAATATTTCAGTATTTGCCTTTCTAGTGTGACCCAGAGACTGTAGAAATGGGGAGCTCTAGTACAGTAAGTGTGTGCTGAAACAACAGAAAGAACTCTGTGTTGTCTTGTTTGCCTGACATCTTTCCTCCCTGACATCTCTGGAGCTGCAGGGTCGGTGCCTGTGGGCAGAGCAGGGGGAGAAGAGTCCCAGCAGAACAGCATTGCCAGGGAGCCCCAGGGCTTCTCCTGTGTAACCTCCTCTTCCTTCACTTCCACACTCCCCTTCAGAGCCCCTGTGCTGGTTTAAGGCCTCAGGGCTCTCTCAGCTTGGTCCCTGCCCTGCTGGGTGACTGTCCAGAGACTGCAGGCAAGGACAGGTTGTGGGCACTGCTGGGACAGAGCTGGGCTCTACAAGAGCATTTCCATGATGCAAGGGCATGTCCCCGGAGCAGGGCCAAAAAGCTTCAATCTTCTTCCCAATTTGTTCTCAAGGATGTGCCCAACACAGTGCCCTGGAGAGGAAACCAGCAGTGAAGAGGAAAACGTGGCAGTGTTCAGGGTGGAGGCCCCCAGGTGTGCCCTTGCAAAGGCAGCGCTGCTTCCAGCAGTGGCCTCTCAGCCCAGGTCACAGAGGTTGCTCTTCCCTCCATGGAGGGACATCAAGTGACCGGGTCAGGAGTCTGTGTTTGCAGTGCAAGGACAAGACACAGCCCTGAGCATCCTCTGTGTGGGGTGGGGGTGGGGACGACGACGACATAAACCCAGGGAGCACAAACACCTTCAGCTCTTCCTGGAGTTTCCAGAGAGTAAGGTCCCCTGGGAACTCCTGAATGCAGGGCTGGGATGAGCTCCTGTGCCCAGAGCTCCCCGTGTCCATCCCTCCGGCTGTGGGGCACCTGGGGCAGGGGCAGGGCAGGGTGACACCCGCAGGGCTGAGCTCCCTGCCAGGCTCTGGCAGCGGCAGCAGAGCCCAGGGAGCCGCTGCCCGTGCTGCAATGAACTGTCTGTGTGTGTGCCAGGGAAGGACTCGTGTCCCTGGATGCCCCTGGGGCTGTGAGCAGGGCATGAGCCCAGCTCAGGGCTGGCCTCCTGACAGAGCCCTGACATTGCTGGCTGTGCCCAGAAGAGAAGGCTTAGGAAAGGTGACCATGGTTAAACCTCTCTGTCCATCAAGTGACAGCCAAGTGTCTGTCACTGGCCCTCCTCAGTCAGACAACAGGAGAAAATAAGCTGAAAACCTGTGGGTCAACAGAATGAGAGATTAATGGGGAGGGCAGGGCAAGGAAGTAAAAAGCAAAGGCCAAATGCAGAAGCAAAGAAAACCACAGGGAGGCAAGAATTCAGTAGATGTAGTGGTTGCTTTGGAAGACAAACGTATTAATAGAGAAAATTCAGAGACCATCTCACGCCCTTCCTTGCCCTCAGTGTATTGCTGCCCTTGACATCGCATGCAATGGGAGAGCCCTTGGGTCACCCCAGCCAAGCTGTCCCCTCCCTGTGCCCTAAGGAACACTTGCCCATCCCCAGCCCATTGGTTGGGGGTTGCAGAGACAGCCTGGGCAGAAGTCAGGGCAGGGTGGGCAGTGGCAGGGCAGAGCCAGGGGGGCAGCGAGATGGGAGTGTGCAGCCTGCAGGGGCACAGCAGCAGCTGTGGGACAGTGCAGGACAAGCTGTGCTGGACATGGCCAAGGGCCCTGGCAGGGCTGGCAGTGCCCAGGAGAAGCCAAGTCTTGGTGCCCTGGGGCACAGCAGCGTCTGTGCCACCAAGGGCTGGGAGGAGACACCTTGTCCTGAGCCACTGGGGCCTCCTGGCACAGCCCCAGCAAGGCTGGGCACTGTCACCCCCTTGTCCTGCCCTCAGCATCCTCCCCTGCCCCACACCCCGGTGGCCTCAGGGATCTGCTGGCATGAGTCCCTGGGGAGCCTTGGTCAGGAATGGCCCTGGGGGGCTCCTGAATGCTTCCAGGGACTGCAGGTTTTTCAAAGGACCTTGGCCTTTGCTCTTGCCTTGGAGTCTCTCAGAGCTTCCTACAATCCTGGTCTTCAATTATCTGCTCTAATGAGTCCCTGGAGATTCTTAGTCATTACCAACACTCAGTGGGGCTCATTAATGCTTCAGGGTACTTCAGATTTTTCAAGTACTAGGTGTTTCCCTTTTGATACCGACTCCAGGAGAGGTTTGTGCAATCTTGACCTCCAATTATCTACTTTAAGGAGTCCCTTGATTGCTCTGTTTTAGACACTGGGGGGGGGGGGGGGGGCCTCATTAATGCTTTGAGATAACCAAGGTATTTTAAGGTACTTTGCATTTTCCTTCCCACACTGAGTCTCTGTGAGGATTTTGTGCAATCCTGGCCTCCAATTCCCTCCTGCAAGGAGCCCATGAGCAGCCTGTGCTGCAGCTGGACCTCAGTGGGACCCATTAATGCCTCCAGACCCTTTGCATTCTTTTTTCTGACTTGGACTCCTGGAGAGGTTTCTGCAGTCTCCTCTCAGGCCCTGAGATTGTAGCATTGTGTGATGGATATTGCTCCAGGGTCTCTCCTAAGGAGGTCTGGCCTGCTCAGAGAAGCTGTGCCTTGAGGTTTGACCCGGTGTGGACAACCTTGCTGCACATTCCCCAACCGCATCCTGTCTGTCCTGACTCAGCTGACACCCCTGCTTTGCTTGGAGAACTGGCTGCACACACCCTAAGAAGGGTTTTCCTCTTTGTTTTTTTTTTTTTTTACACCAACCTACAACAGTTTTGATTGCTCCAAAAAACGAAAAGTTCCCCACTGAAAACAGACACCCTCCTCAAGTGTGTGCCAAGCCCCAGGCAGCACCAAGACCATTCCAGAGCTGCCCTGCCCAGCTGTGAGGGTGGATTAGCATCCCAAGGTGCCCTGGGCCATTGCAAGGGACTGTTGCCATGGACACTGCACTGACCCCCACTAGTGGGTTTGGGTGCCAGGGCAACCCTCATCAGTTCAAGTTGCCTTGGAAACCACCCCAAGGAGCCATTTGTGCAGTCAGGTTCCATGGGCACTTGCATGCAGACCTGTTGTGTCCTCAGCTGCCATGGCAAGCCTGAGGACAAAGCGGTGCCGGGGCTGGTCCAGCTTGAACTGCACTGACACTCATTGATGCAGTCAGGTGCCATGGCAACAGCCACAGAGACCCCTTCCTCAGTTTGGTGCCACGGCAGCCAACGCCTGGAGCCATTGTGATGGCTGCTTGTCATGGAAACCTGCCCTGGGCCCCTTGCTCAGGGCTGCTGTCACTGCCCAGAGCCAGAGGGGATCCCTCGCTGGGGGCTTGTGCCATGGCCACCTGCCCTGTGCCGCGCTGGCTGGGCAGGCGCAGCGGGACCAGCAGCAAACCCCAGGGCCAGGGCCAAAGGCCAGCTCAGCCAGACAGAAAGGTCAGCTGGGCACTGTTTCCATGGCAAGCCTCCCTGGGACCAGACACCTGGGTCACCTGGCATGGCACTTGCCATGGAAACCCCTTGTAGGGCCTGATGCCACGGATGCTGGCACCGAGACACTGCTGGGGTCGGGTGCTGAGCACAGGCTCCATCACACACAGATGGTTTTGCTCTTGCTGAGCTTGCACAGAGCCAAGGCCTTTCCTGCCCCTCGTCCAGCCACGCTGGGGAGGGGCTGGGGGTGCTGGGGAGCTTGGGAGGGGACACAGCCAGGACAGGTGACCCCAACTGACCCGGGGGAGATCCCGGACCATGGGACATCATGCTCAGCGTATAAAGTGGGGGGAAGAAGGCAGAAACCAGGGGACATTTGCAGTGGTGGCGTTTGTCTTCCCAGGTAACTCCTAGGCATGATGGGACTCAGTTTCAGCAGTGGCCAGGGTCAGCACCAAAGACACAGACACCAGCTGAAGGAATTGCGTAATTTATATAACGCAAAACTGCAAAGAATCACAACAGGAGAAGCTCAGCAATGCACCCAGACATCACTCCCAAGAAGTGCCCGCAGTGATTAAGAAAGATCCATCAGCAGTTCCCCCCAGACTTTACCATCACCCAGATGCACACATCAGCTGGGGGAAGCTGTCACAGCCAAGGACTGCAGAGCCACTCCCGGACACTGGGAATTCCTGCAGGTGCCTCCAGCCACAGCTGAGGCTTCCAGCCCTGCTGAGAGAGGGCCCAGCTCTGATGGTGTTGAACAGAGAATCTGACAGCACTCCTAGTGCAGGAACATGGGTTTAAGTCTCCTGTTTGGTTCCTCCCAACGCCTGGCCAGGGCTCAAGGAGGAACCAAGGGAGTTCACTTGGACCAAACACCCCCAAACAAGGCCAGATGGGACCTTGTTGGATTTCTAAACGCTGAAAGGTAAATCCTTGTTTCACCAATACACAGATACAGAGATCGTATTGCTAAAAATGCCTCATTGATGAGCAGATAAAAATATAACATTTGCTTGGAAGGTGCATCTAGAATTCAGCTTTGGCTCAGGGCCTGGTGTTCAGGCCTTGGTACTTCAACCAGTGCTTTGACCAAGGCATGAACTACAGCCTCCATAACAATTCCTTCAATAATGGATTCTTGGATTTAGGCATGAGGCACAAAGGCATCACCTCTTGTTCTTCAATTAAGCATTAATTGAAGAACAGTTCATTACTCAGAGCTGTAATTTGCAACTCTTTTAAAACATGCCTAATTAGTTGCTCTTCTCTGTTGTTTCTCAAATCCCCACTTTCTCTTGAGACTGTGTCTCTCTTGAGACAAGCCTCAGTGCTCCATTTCCCAGCACAAAGTGTCACAACAACTCTAACATGGAATCATTACACACCAAGGGCTCACACTGCAATGTTTGCAGTGACTGCCACAAATGCATTTCACAGCAGCCTCCAATTTGGCAGGCATGAAGGCAATCTCAGCAAGAAGAATTTTCTTCTTTCTGCCACTCTTCTACTGCTCTTCCTATTGAGGTGATTCCTGATGGCTGCACTTCAGACTCATCACTGATAGAAGTGCAACATTCCTGTCCCGTCATAGCCCAGGCTCCTCCTTGCCCAGCAAGCAGATGATCCAAGGCCATGAGGTTCTGTAGAGCCCCATTTGTGTTTGTTGGAGCTCACAGGATGTGCTACTGGATATTTGCACAGTATCCTTTTCTACTTCTTCAAATAATCCATGTAGCTCATTAATGTGAACTCCATAGGACGAGGCAGTGCTCATGGGGCACAGGGTGAACCAGAGTCTTTGGCTTTCTGAGACCAAAGGCACTCTGTGGGGGGAAATGTTCTCTCGGCCCAAACTCTTCCTTCTGCTTGTTGCTGAAGTACCCCCAAGGGAGGCATCAACACTGCCTGAAAAACAGGACCCAAACACATTGAGGGAAGCCTTTACAGGCATTGTCTCTGCACATCCAGCAGGTCCCATTCCCAGTACCAAAGGTCTGATTTCCCATTTCCCACTGTGGGCTGCTGATGCATCCAGGGCTCCTCCCTGTGCTCCTCTTGTGTCCCCCGTGCCTTTGGGCCACAGCAGTTTCACAGTGGCCCTGCAGCTGGCAGTGCTCTAACACTGACCCTGACCAGCTCCAGCACCCCAAGTTCTATGGACATTGGGAGTGATGGCAAAGCACAGAAATCCTTTCACACTGGGGCCTCTAACTCCAACAGGGTTCAGTTTCTACTGAAGGGAAATCTTAGTGAACCCTGTGAAGCTGATCATTGTATTCCTTTTTTGCACAGCACAGTTTTCTTTAACTGTCCCTGCACTGACTCTGTTAGGAGTCAGAGCCCATGGACAGAGCTCTGGCCACCCCACAGGGTGGGCCCTCCAAGGGACCCCCATTCCTCCCAACATTAGTTGAGGACATACCCAGCAATTACTTACATAGAGTATTTTGGCTACTAAGATCTTTACATTTTCAGAACAATTTCAGGACTAATCCCTGATGAAACTCTACAGGTGTTTCTGGCAAACAAAGATTCTGGCTGACTCTCAAGACACAACTTACAGACATAAGCACTACTTTAGTGACAAGGTGACTCATTCTTTTTCCTCAGTCTCATCCGGGTTAGGAACAGTAATTCCACTGTCCATGCAGCTGGTGCCCATTTAATTCCAGAATAATGTCCCGAGGGACCTTTGCTGTTCAGCTTTCCCGCGCTGTCTGTGGGTAACAAGGCTTGCTGGGGTCCTTTCCCCTTTGGCTGGAGAGGTGCCGGGTCCCAGGCCCTGAGGGACCCCCAGGCTCCTGGCTGGAATTCGTCTGGAAGTGCCTCAGTGTCACATCAGCCTTCACATGGAGCCCCGTGGATCAGAGCATTTCCCAAACGGGACCCTTGGGGCAAACACGCAGATGTGGTCTGGCACGATCTCTAAAACAATATCCCAAAACATCCACTTGTTCTCACATAGAGCACTTGGCTGCAGGGACATATTGCCAGGTTCCAGCATTCCAACAGTCTTGTCTTTCCCCAGAGCTGCTCCTGCAGCTGGCTCGGGAGGGCCACTTGGCCTCTCCACCCACACTTTGGCTCCATTATTAGGACTGCTGCATCCAAAGCCTTGATCTCCACAAACAGTGCTGATCTGAGCTGGATCTCCTTCCTTCACTGATGTTTCGAAAGCTGGAAGATCAATAATGGTGCTACTGTGCCACAGGGCTAAATCATCCAATCTTGTTCACTATTGCTGAAAAGGATTACTTTGATTTCTCCTTGACAATCTGCATCAATTCCTCTTCCCGTGACGTGAACCCTTTGCAAGGCCAAGCTCCAGTGAGCAGTTCCCCAAACAAAGTGTCCTGGAGGAATCTGAACTCCTCTTTCTGTATTGATAACTCTCATTTGCTTCTGATTTATCCTAATTAATTCCAATGCATCACAGTCCAGCCCTGCAGCCTCTGGGGGGCCCTGTCAGGGACCATGGCACCCAGAACAATTTCCCAGGAAGTCCAAGTCTCACTGGCCATGGTTGTATTTGCAAACCGGGAGCAGCCATGCACATCCAGGGCCTTTCCATTTCCCAGTGGGCCCATTGCTAAGGGTAGGGAGCACATCTGGGAGTTGGCTTCTCCATCGGGACAGCTTCTCAGCTCCTCATTTTTTCAACTGCTCTTTTAACAAACATTCATCTGTCCAACCAATGCCGCAGCTTGTGGATAGCCTGCTGTATGAAAAACCCAGCAGTCTTAATCACTGTGTTTTCCACACTAACAAAAAACACATTCCACATCACAGTGTCAGCAAACCCCATGAAAGCAGCCAATTTCATCCCTTCCTCCTGTATTCATTATAAACAGTCTCACAAAGTTTGCCGTGACGTTGATATCCTTGTTAAAGCTTTTCTGTAGGATATTCAGTGTTACATCCCTGAGCAACCAAAGCTAACACACGAGTACTGTCAGCATTATTTCACATTATTATTATTATTATTATTTATATAAAAATAAAAATATTATTTCATGACATGTAAGATATGCATACACATATGTATATATAATACAGTAACATTATTATATCACAAGCACAATGAAATTCAAGCTCAAGATTAAAACTTTTTCTGTGTCTCCATGTGGGAGTGTTCCAACACAAATTGTTCCTTCTGTTGCTGCTGTTTCCAATATGCTCTTAACAAAATCCCTCCTCATCCTCCCAAACCCACAAGTTCTTTTCCTTTTTCCATATGCAATTTTGGGATGCATTTGAAGACACCCACTGGTTCAGCCTCTTTTAACTCACGGCTCCACTGCTCCCACGGTGCTCTGACCTCAGCCCACTCCTGAGACACACAACTCTAGGGAAGGGCTTCGCATCCAGCAATTTCCAACGGGTCGGACTCCTTACATTTACATTTTAAAAGTGACATTTTGTTGTGATCCAACTAGACTACGCCACTTTGCTTTTACCAGTGGGCAAGGTCAGCACCAAAGACACAGACACCAGCTGAAGAAATTGCCTAATTTTCTAAAGTTCAAAGCAGCAAAGAATCACAGAAGGAGAAGCTCAGCAATGCACCCAGTCCTCACTCCCAAGAAGTGCCCGCAGTGATTAAGAAAGATCCATCAGCAGTTCCCCCCAGACTTTACCATCACCCAGATGCACACATCAGCTGGGGGAAGCTGTCACAGCCAAGGACTGCAGAGCCACTCCCGGACACTGGGAATTCCTGCAGGTGCCTCCAGCCACAGCTGAGGCTTCCAGCCCCGCTGAGAGAGGGCCCAGCTCTGACAGTGCTGAAGAAACAAAACTGACAGCACTTCTAGTGCAGCAACATCTGGTTTCATTCTCCTCTTGGCTCACACCCAGAGCCTGGCCAGGGCTCAAGGAGGAACCCAAGGAGTTGGCTTTGACCAAACACACCCCAAACAAGGCCAGATGTTGGATTTCATGGCCTTGTTCGGCTTCTAAATAAACAAAGGTCAATCCACCTTTCACTCATGAGTGCATACATCTATCACAGCACTCATGTCCGTGCATAGTTTGGTCATGTGTGGATACAAAGATAACATTTGGTTGGAAGGTTCATCCAGAGATCCCCTTTGGCTCAGGGCCTGGTGTTCAGCCCTCAGTCAGGGCCTCTTGTCCAGCCTTTGGTACTTCAGGCATGCGATTTACTGCTGGGCTTGACAGTGCTGGGTGAACAGCAGGACTGCATGAGCTCTGAGGTCTTTCCCAACTGGAAGGATTCTGTAATTCCAGGATTCCATCTGCTGCATTCAGCTAGGTCCATGTTAGCAGCATTCCTTGAGTCCAAAAGGCCCCTCTTGGTCAGCCCTTGTGGCCTAAGGCTCCAGCTCCTTTAGCTCCTGCTGCTAAGCTGCTCATGCTGAACGAGAGGGCTCAGGGAGAAGAAGAATACAGCTCATGCAATTCCTTCTGGGACGCTGAGAGGGGAGGGTGTGGCACCAGGAGCATTGTTTGCTGTGGCCTCCTCTCTACCCTTCAGGCCCTTCAGTGCTTTGAAGCAGCCAAGAGCTTTCTTCAAGGGTGCAAGGAAGCAGCTGTTCCTGCTCCCAGCTCTGGCTCTTCCCACTCTCTGACCTTGACTGGTTTTGTCCCTCTGGCTGTGCCCTCTGCTCCCCCTGTGCTTGGTGGCTGCTGCCCAGGACTGTGGCACTGGCACACATCAAGGGCTCCAGCCCCTCCTTTCTCTGCCCTTGCAGCTGCCTGCTCACAGCAGCCTTTTCCACCTGGAAGCTCCCCATGGAGAGGGAGTCCCCACCTCTGTTCCCTGCACAACCTCCAGGATGCCAGCGCTGCCATCTCCAGTCCCTGCTGGCACTGAGGGCTCCCAGGTGCCCCAGGCTGCTGTGACACCACTGCACACGGCAGGAACAGTGCCAGGGGCTGTGCTCAAAGTCAGGTCCATGTGCTGCTGCTGCTGCTGCTGCTGCTGCTGCTGTGGGTGTCGTTTTTTTCCAGCCCTGCCCAGAGTCAGGGATCAGATCCAGGCACTGCTGCTGCTCCCTCGGGATCAGCCACAATTTGGCTGTTGCTGTCAGTGCCAGCAGAAGCGGTGGCTGGAGCAGCGGGTGCTGACAGTGCCCCAAGCACACACAGGGGTCCCTGGGCTGGGGGTTGGGAGCTGGGAGGCAGCTGCCCCTTCTTCTCCCTCTGCCCCTTCTTCTCCCTCTGCCCCCACAGAGCTGGGCCAGGCACAAGGGGGGGCAGCACAGCAAACAGGGAGCCTGCAAGTCTCTTCCAGCCCTGTCTGCTGAGAGTTTGGCCCTTGGAGCTCCAGGTGGACAAAGGCAGCTGCTCCTGGTCCCTCTGTGTGTCCCTGTGTTCAGCTGTGCTGCTCCATCAGTCCGTGCCCAGCAATGGGAAAAGCCTCAGGCCTGCAGGGCCAGGAGCTGCTGGGCTCTGCCTGGGCAGCTCAGCCAGCGGGAAGGAGCTGCTCCACACGGGAACCAGGAGCGAAGGACACTCCTGTTTTAGGAGAGGATTTCTGTTCTAGGAAAAACAAAAAACATAGAAAAGGAAAAAAAAAACACAGAAAACATGTGAAAGATACAAACAAAACAACGTGTTAGTGAAAAGTAGTCCAGACCTTTGGATAAAGGGGCAACCGATCTTTTTAAAACAGGGACTAAGTTATTTACTTTAGAAACGTGCTGATGGTATGGATCCATCTTACTGACCTCAGCAGCCTATTTAAAATGATGTTGGGGTTTATTTCCAATATTGTTATTTTCAATTGTGGTTGAAGCAAGAGGAAATTGCTTTGTGCCCTGCCAGCTCCAAGCAGGACTGGGAAACTAAACTCTGTCAAACCCCAAATCCTTTTTGAAGATGCCCTTCCTTCTCACCCTTCAGATGAGGTGCGCTGTTCCCTTTGAAATTGTCAGTGATTTCTTCAAGATGGAAAGACCCACTTACAGCTTTTTGCTCTGGTTTGGAAGTGCAGAAGGGCAACTCTCCATCCATCAGCTCCAGACTGCACTGCCTTAGGAACACGGCCCACTCGCCAGGTTTTGCCCACTCGTGGCACTTCTAGAGGAGGAAAAAATTGCACAATTGCTACGGCACAATTCCAGACAAAAAGGAATGGAGACAGACAAAACATCCTGTGGAGATCCAGGCATTCAGCTGGGACCGTGGAGAGTTTGGGTTCTTGCCAATTGGGTGTGTGTCCCTAACTGCAATCTCTTGGCCTGCAGGAGAGTCTCCCTCACCTGCAAAAGCAGAAAGCTCAGGCGGTGTGCTGGGAACGGGCTCGTGTGATGCAAAGCTCTCAGAGCCCTGTGAGGGCAGAGCGGGCCCAGCCGTGCCCAGGGCTGAGCCCAGCAGAGCCCTGGCACGGCCCAGAGCTGCCTCAGCATCCGCAGAGCCCGGCTGCAAGGAGAGAACCCAGAAACCACCCCTCAGCTGAAGGCTCCTGTCCCCCTTGTCCCAACCACGAGCAGTGCCCAGGCCATGCTGCCTGTGCCCAGAGCTGGGCACAAACCTTCCGGTCACTGCGGCCTCTGGGAGCAGAGCACGAGGGCAGGACACGTGCCCAGCCTGCAGCCAGCCATGGCACATCCAGCCCCTCAGCAGCTGCCCAGAGCCAAAAAGCACCTAGGCAGCCCACTGAAGAACTCCTTGCATCTACTCCAGCAAAGGGGGAACCTTTGGTTGCCAGCCAGGGGCCAGGCCATGCCCAGATCTGGGAGCATCCCCCTGGCTGTGGACTCACCTGCACACTGGGCGTGGAGCGTGTCTTTGAAGAAGGTGCCAGAATCAAAGTCCATCATCTCCTGCTGCCAGTGGCCAGGTCGAGGAAGAGGCTGTCAGCCTTGAGGTTGTCCTTGCAGCAGCCCCACCTGGTACAGCTTCTCCAGGGGCTGCTGCTCCTTCCCTGGGGGCCAGACCAGGCTGTCAGTGTTCTGCCCAGGGACTCAGCCATCACTGAAGCAGGACAAGTAAAACCAGGATGCATGGTGGCCGCCAGTGCTTGCAAGACCAGCTCAGCTCCAGAACGGACGTTCCCATCTAATGACCCCTGCTCCATGGTACAGGCAGGAGAAAAAAGTCTGTGTTTCTTTGCTTCTTATCACCAAGACACGTGTGGAGCTGTTTGATCCAGGCTCCCGGATCAAACGGTGCCTGTGAATCTCTCCCATCTTCTAGGGCAGGTGAACACCCGGCAGCCAGGGGTCATAGAAGAGATCTTCCAAAGATGGCCTGTCCATGGAGTGCATGCATAAACACCATCTGATAACATCTTGGCACTCTGGGGAGAGAAACCACAAATCACCGGTCAGCTGGAGGAGGATCCTGTTCACTTTGCCCCACTGTTCCCGTGCCCAGGCTCTGCTGGATCTGCTCAGAGCTGGGCCTGAGCTTTGCAGTCAATTCCCTGTTTTGGAGGAGAGCAGGAGAGCAGGACATGTGCCACATCCCAGAGATGAGGATTCACCTTGAGAGAGCCCTCGTGGGAACATGAGCTGGCCCCAGACGATGTCCCGGCCCTTCTTGAACGGGTGCTTCCCGCAGACCATCTGGTACAGCAGGATACCCAGGGACCAGACCGTTGCTGCCTCGCCGTGGTAGCATTTCAGGTGGGTCCACTCTGGGGGGCTGTAGGACCGTGTCCCTATGGAATACAGATGGAGCTCATCACGGGGATGCTGCTGCTCCCAGCGCCTCGCCCCAGCATCCCTGGGACTGGGGGGACCGCACCAGTGGCACAGGAGTGACCCGCTGCCTCGTCACCAACACCTGACTCCGGCGTACAAAAAGGAGGGACGGAAAAGAAACCACTGGTGTTGGGAGAGGGCAGCAGAAGCCCTGGGAAGGCCCAACCATGACACCCAGAAGAAAAACCCACCCAGGGGTGGGAAAAACCCACTCTCCTCTCTGCTTGCATTGCCCCCAATAAACATTAACAAGCCAAGGCAAACAGGGGCAGCAAAGCAGTCCAAGCCCTTCCTCGCCTGCACACCAAACGGAGCCGTGCACGGGTCTGAGCCCCCTCTCTTGCTCCCCCCAGGGGGTTTGTGTCGGGCTGGCTGCCCCAGCTCCAGCCACGGCTGAGTGGGTGGTGAATGCCGTTGGCAGGGCTGGGAGCTGGCTCCCCTCTGATCCCCACTCAAAAGCAACTTTTGGTGCAGGAGAAGCAATCCCATGACCTGCAGCAAAGCGGGGAATCCAAGCGGGGTGCCACAGTCAGGCTGGGCCATGAGATGCCCAGGGGCATCCCCCAGGCTGGGCTCACCTGCAAACTGGGTGTAGAGTGTGTCCTGGAGGAAGGTGCCACAGCCAAAGTCAATCAGTTTGGCCTGTCCGGTGGCCAGGTCGATGAGGATGTTGCTAGGTTTGATGTCGCGGTGCAGGACCCCACAGCTGCTGCAGTGCCGCACGGCCTCCAGCACCTGGCGGAACAGCCCCCACGCCTCCTCCTCCGGCAGGGAGCCCCGAGCCACGATGAAATCCAAGAGGTCCTGACATGGCTCGGGACGCTCCAGCACCAACAAGACGCAGCTGGGCAGCTCCAACCACTCCAGGAGCTGAATTACTCCACGGAACCCAGTGGACACCTTGTCCAGCAGCACGACCTCCAGGGGCGCACGGGCGCCGTTGGGCTGCGCGAGGACCACGATGCCGTCAGTGGGGCTGAGGCCGTGCCAGGGCTCTGGAACGCCTCAGCCAGCCCGGGATGCTCTGCATCCCCCGCTCAGCCCACGCCCGCTCTCCTTGCAGGGCTCCCGGCGGCTCCCAGCCTGCCGGGCCCCGGCTCCCCGCCGCCCGCAACGCCCCGGCTTCTGCCGCTGGCCCCGCTCACTCACCAGCTCGCCCCAATGGCGGATGCGATCCCGCCGCACGCATTTGATGGCCACCTGCGAACCAAGGGGCAGCAGCGGGCTCAGATCGCCGCCCGGCCCGCCGCGCCCCGGCCTCCTCCTCCGCCCTCCATCTCTTCCTCTTCCTCCTCCTCCTCCTCCTCCTCCTCCTCCGCCCGCCGCCGGCCCCGCCACTCACCGGGGCGCCGTCCGCGAGCCGGGTCCCCGAGAAGACGCTGCCGAAGCCGCCGCTGCCCAGCAGCGAACCCAGCCGGTACCGCTCCTGCAAGGCCCCCTGCGCCTTCCCTGCGGGCGACACGCGGCCGTCAGCGCTCGGCCCGGGGCCACACACGGCCTCCGACCGCCCCCCGACCGTCCCGGGCCGGGCATCCCCACCCGCCCCGGGCCCTGGCGGCTCGGGGCCGGCGGCCGCGCTGCCGAGCGGCGGAGCTCGGGCCGGGGAAGCCGCAGCGGAGGCGGCGGGAGCGGCCGCGCCGCGTGTGTCCTCAGCGGGCCCCTGGAGGAGCCGGGGCCGGGGCCGGAGGCGGGGCCGGAGCCGGGGTAGGGGCGGGGGTCGGGGCCGGGCTCGGGGTCGGGCTCCGGCCAGGCAAAGCCAAAGGGCAGCGATGCTGCCCCAGCCCCAGGCACTGATGCCCGCCCAGCACCGCCACAGCCACGAAAGCCAGAGCCGGGCAGAGGCGAGCCCGGGGTGGGACGGACGGGGCAGGTGACGGGGCAGCCCCGCCCGAGGCCGGGGGCGGGCCGGGGGCATGGCCCGGTCCGGCAGGGGGAGAGGGGGAGACGACGGGGGGGTCTGGGGAACGGAGCCCGGGGAGAAGGGATAGAATGAACAAGAAAGAGAGTAAGAGGGCTTGTAGACTCGCTGCTGCCGCTGCTGCTGCCGCTGCTGCCGCTGCTGCCGCTGCTGCCGAAGCGCCGGGGCCGTTTGTCCGCGTGTCCGCGTGTCCGTTCCCCGCTCGCCCCACACGCCCCATGCCCGAGCCCCGCGCGCCCCGGGGCAGCCCCTGAGTCTGTCCAAACACGGGAACTTTGCCCTGTTCAGCCAAGGCCCAGAGTCCTGACTCCCGCACAGTGACACAGCAATCCCCTCGCTCGCTGCTGTGCATTGGCCCCGCTGAGGCTCACACACTGCCGCCGGGGCACGTTCCCTGGCTGGAGGATTCCTGCCCCACCCAAGCACTGCCCTTATGTCTCCAGCATTGCTTTCCAACAAAGCCACGGGAAGGCAAACTCTCTGCAGCTCATGGTACTTTACAGTGTCTAAGACTCACAAGTCATCGACCAGGAATTGTAAGGGAATGCAGCCCTGACTGCAGCCCTCCCAGAGTAGATGACAAAAAGAATCTAAAACGGGGAAATGCAGGTGAACTGGGTGAACTTTGTCTGAAAGAAGGGTCATTTTTTTCTAATAATTTCTAGTCCATTCCCTCTGCTTTTATGCTTCTTACAAGGCCATTTGCATGCCAGATTCCTCATCAAAGGAGAACCCTGAGCTTGTGGAACTGCGTGTCTGTTCCTCTGCAGGGACACTCAGGGTGAGACAGGATGCAATTCTGAAGCAATTGTGTTAAAGCAAAACCAGTTATTAAGTAGAGATTGATGTCCTTGCCCCAAACCAACAACCGTGGGCAAGTCCCTTTGGCTCAGCCTGGAGCAGTGACCTTGAGGGGTGTCCCCACTGCAGGGAGGAAGGCCCCCGCCCCTCCAAGGAGGGAAATGTTGGGACACGCTGCCGTTAAAATCTGGCACGGGGCTCTTCCAGTCTGAAGTGCTGCCCTGTCAGGCAGATGTGCCCAGGCTGTGCCAACTCAGCAGCTCTGCAGAAGTTCTCAGCGGTGGCACTTGGTTGTTCCTTTCTCTGGGCATTTTACCAGCTCTGCCACAGCTTCAGCTCCCTCTCAGGATGTTGATCTTGGGGATGGAGGAGTCAGGCTGGTTTCAGCACTGTTGACCCCAAAAGCAGCGTGATCCCCCTCTTCATTTCCCACCGGGAGCTTTGCAAACAGAGCCTTGTTGGAGTTGTTTGAGCCCATTCCAGGCAGAGCCTCCTGCTGCAGCAGGGACTGCCTTTCCTGTGCCATGGCCAGGGCAGACCCCGCTGCAGGAAAAGGCCCAGGCCAGCCCCAAGAGAGGGAAGGCCTCGGGCACAAGTGCAGAGTGCCGTGGTGGCACCTGTGCCAGGGAGAGCCTGAGACACCAAAGGCACCTTGGCAGCAGCAGCTGCTTCCAGGGCATGGCCACAAGCCTCCCTTGGCAACCCGGCCTGGTGGCCACCACAGCAGAGCTGCAGCTTCAGGGGTCATTTCTGGCTGGGCTCTGCAAAGCCACTCGTGCTCCAGGAACCCGACTGGGAAGCAATTGGCCCCAGCACCTTGGGGACAAGATATTAATGGCAAAACTCTTCATCCCTGCAGGGGCAGGAGAGGGACAGAGGAAAGGGAAGAGCCAGGCCCAGGGGACATGACTGCAATGGTGGTAGCTGGGAGGTCGGTGCCACTGCAGCAGCCTGGCTGGCCCTCAGCAGACATTCTGGCCACAAGAGTTGTGAGCAGCTCTTGGCCCTGCACGGCTGAGGCTTTTCCCCCTTGCTGGGCACAGACTGATGGAGCAGCACAGCTGAACTCCTCCTGGCACTGTTCCCTGCGGTGTGCAGTGGTGTCACAGCAGCCTGGGGCACCTGGGAGCCCTCAGTGCCAGCAGGGACTGGAGATGGCAGCGCTGGCATCCTGGAGGTTGTGCAGGGAACAGAGGTGGGGACTCCCTCTCCATGGGGAGCTTCCAGGTGGAAAAGGCTGCTGTGAGCAGGCAGCTGCAAGGGCAGAGAAAGGAGGGGCTGGAGCCCTTGATGTGTGCCAGTGCCACAGTCCTGGGCAGCAGCCACCAAGCACAGGGGGAGCAGAGGGCACAGCCAGAGGGACAAAACCAGTCAAGGTCAGAGAGTGGGAAGAGCCAGAGCTGGGAGCAGGAACAGCTGCTTCCTTGCACCCTTGAAGAAAGCTCTTGGCTGCTTCAAAGCACTGAAGGGCCTGAAGGGTAGAGAGGAGGCCACAGCAAACAGTGCTCCTGGTGCCACACCCTCCCCTCTCAGCGTCCCAGAAGGAATTGCATGAGCTGTATTCTTCTTCTCCCTGAGCCCTCTCGTTCAGCCTGAGCAGCTTAGCAGCAGGAGCTAAAGGAGCTGGAGCCTTAGGCCACAAGGGCTGACCAAGAGGGGCCTTTTGGACTCAAGGAATGCTGCTAACATGGACCTAGCTGAATGCAGCAGATGGAATCCTGGAATTACAGAATCCTTCCAGTTGGGAAAGACCTCAGAGCTCATGCAGTCCTGCTGTTCACCCAGCACTGTCAAGCCCAGCAGTAAATCACATGCCTGAAGTACCAAAGGCTGGACAAGAGGCCCTGACTGAGGGCTGAACACCAGGCCCTGAGCCAAAGGGGATCTCTGGATGAACCTTCCAACCAAATGTTATCTTTGTATCCACACATGACCAAACTATGCACGGACATGAGCGCTGTGATAGATGTATGCACTCATGAGTGAAAGGTGGATTGACCTTTGTGTATTTAGAAGCCGAACAAGGCCGTGAAATCCAACATCTGGCCTTGTTTGGGGTGTGTTTGGTCAAAGCCAACTCCTTGGGTTCCTCCTTGAGCCCTGGCCAGGCTCTGGGTGTGAGCCAAGAGGAGAATGAAACCAGATGTTGCTGCACTAGAAGTGCTGTCAGTTTTGTTTCTTCAGCACTGTCAGAGCTGGGCCCTCTCTCAGCGGGGCTGGAAGCCTCAGCTGTGGCTGGAGGCACCTGCAGGAATTCCCAGTGTCCGGGAGTGGCTCTGCAGTCCTTGGCTGTGACAGCTTCCCCCAGCTGATGTGTGCATCTGGGTGATGGTAAAGTCTGGGGGGAACTGCTGATGGATCTTTCTTAATCACTGCGGGCACTTCTTGGGAGTGAGGACTGGGTGCATTGCTGAGCTTCTCCTTCTGTGATTCTTTGCTGCTTTGAACTTTAGAAAATTAGGCAATTCCTTCAGCTGGTGTCTGTGTCTTTGGTGCTGACCTTGCCCACTGGTAAAAGCAAAGTGGCGTATTCTGGCTGGATCACAACAAAATGTCACTTTTAAAATGTAAATGTAAGGAGTCCGTCCCGTTGGAAATTGCTGGATGCGAAGCCCTTCCCTAGAGTTGTGTGTCTCAGGAGTGGGCTGAGGTCAGAGCACCGTGGGAGCAGTGGAGCCGTGAGTTAAAAGAGGCTGAACCAGTGGGTGTCTTCAAATGCATCCCAAAATTGCATATGGAAAAAGGAAAAGAACTTGTGTGTTTTGGGAGGATGAGGATGGATTTTGTTAAGAGCATATTGGAAACAGCAGCAACAGAAGGAACAATTTGTGTTGGAACACTCCCACATGGAGACACAGAAAAAGTTTTAATCTTGAGCTTGAATTTCATTGTGCTTGTGATATAATAATGTTACTGTGTTATATATACATATGTGTACGCATATCTTACATGTCATGAAATAATATTTTTATTTTTATATAAATAACAATAATAATAATAATGTGAAATAATGCTGACAGTACTCGTGTGTTAGCTTTGGTTGCTCAGGGATGTAACACTGAATACCCTACAGAAAAGCTTTAACAAGGACATCAACGTCACGGCAAACTTTGTGAGACTGTTTATAATGAATACAGGAGGAAGGGATGAAATTGGCTGCTTTCATGGGGTTTGCTGACCCTGTGATGTGGAATGTGTTTTTTGTTAGTGTGGAAAACACAGTGATTAAGACTGCTGGGTTTTTCATACAGCAGGCTATCCACAAGCTGCGGCATTGGTTGGACAGATGAATGTTTGTTAAAAGAGCAGTTGAAAAAATGAGGAGCTGAGAAGCTGTCCCGATGGAGAAGCCAACTCCCAGATGTGCTCCCTACCCTTAGCAATGGGCCCACTGGGAAATGGAAAGGCCCTGGATGTGCATGGCTGCTCCCGGTTTGCAAATACAACCATGGCCAGTGAGACTTGGACTTCCTGGGAAATTGTTCTGGGTTCCACGGACCCTGACTGGGCCCCCCAGAGGCTGCAGGGCTGGACTGTGATGCACTGGAATTAATTAGGATAAATCAGAAGCAAATGAGAGTTATCAATACAGAAAGAGGAGTTCAGATTCCTCCAGGACACTTTGTTTGGGGAACTGCTCACTGGAGCTTGGCCTTGCAAAGGGTTCACGTCACGGGAAGAGGAATTGATGCAGATTGTCAAGGAGAAATCAAAGTAATCCTTTTCAGCAATAGTGAACAAGATTGGATGATTTAGCCCTGTGGCACAGTAGCACCATTATTGATCTTCCAGCTTTCGAAACATCAGTGAAGGAAGGAGATCCAGCTCAGATCAGCACTGTTTGTGGAGATCAAGGCTTTGGATGCAGCAGTCCTAATAATGGAGCCAAAGTGTGGGTGGAGAGGCCAAGTGGCCCTCCCGAGCCAGCTGCAGGAGCAGCTCTGGGGAAAGACAAGACTGTTGGAATGCTGGAACCTGGCAATATGTCCCTGCAGCCAAGTGCTCTATGTGAGAACAAGTGGATGTTTTGGGATATTGTTTTAGAGATCGTGCCAGACCACATCTGCGTGTTTGCCCCAAGGGTCCCGTTTGGGAAATGCTCTGATCCACGGGGCTCCATGTGAAGGCTGATGTGACACTGAGGCACTTCCAGACGAATTCCAGCCAGGAGCCTGGGGGTCCCTCAGGGCCTGGGACCCGGCACCTCTCCAGCCAAAGGGGAAAGGACCCCAGCAAGCCTTGTTACCCACAGACAGCGCGGGAAAGCTGAACAGCAAAGGTCCCTCGGGACATTATTCTGGAATTAAATGGGCACCAGCTGCATGGACAGTGGAATTACTGTTCCTAACCCGGATGAGACTGAGGAAAAAGAATGAGTCACCTTGTCACTAAAGTAGTGCTTATGTTTGTAAGTTGTGTCTTGAGAGTCAGCCAGAATCTTTGTTTGCCAGAAACACCTGTAGAGTTTCATCAGGGATTAGTCCTGAAATTGTTCTGAAAATGTAAAGATCTTAGTAGCCAAAATACTCTATGTAAGTAATTGCTGGGTATGTCCTCAACTAATGTTGGGAGGAATGGGGGTCCCTTGGAGGGCCCACCCTGTGGGGTGGCCAGAGCTCTGTCCATGGGCTCTGACTCCTAACAGAGTCAGTGCAGGGACAGTTAAAGAAAACTGTGCTGTGCAAAAAAGGAATACAATGATCAGCTTCACAGGGTTCACTAAGATTTCCCTTCAGTAGAAACTGAACCCTGTTGGAGTTAGAGGCCCCAGTGTGAAAGGATTTCTGTGCTTTGCCATCACTCCCAATGTCCATAGAACTTGGGGTGCTGGAGCTGGTCAGGGTCAGTGTTAGAGCACTGCCAGCTGCAGGGCCACTGTGAAACTGCTGTGGCCCAAAGGCACGGGGGACACAAGAGGAGCACAGGGAGGAGCCCTGGATGCATCAGCAGCCCACAGTGGGAAATGGGAAATCAGACCTTTGGTACTGGGAATGGGACCTGCTGGATGTGCAGAGACAATGCCTGTAAAGGCTTCCCTCAATGTGTTTGGGTCCTGTTTTTCAGGCAGTGTTGATGCCTCCCTTGGGGGTACTTCAGCAACAAGCAGAAGGAAGAGTTTGGGCCGAGAGAACATTTCCCCCCACAGAGTGCCTTTGGTCTCAGAAAGCCAAAGACTCTGGTTCACCCTGTGCCCCATGAGCACTGCCTCGTCCTATGGAGTTCACATTAATGAGCTACATGGATTATTTGAAGAAGTAGAAAAGGATACTGTGCAAATATCCAGTAGCACATCCTGTGAGCTCCAACAAACACAAATGGGGCTCTACAGAACCTCATGGCCTTGGATCATCTGCTTGCTGGGCAAGGAGGAGCCTGGGCTATGACGGGACAGGAATGTTGCACTTCTATCAGTGATGAGTCTGAAGTGCAGCCATCAGGAATCACCTCAATAGGAAGAGCAGTAGAAGAGTGGCAGAAAGAAGAAAATTCTTCTTGCTGAGATTGCCTTCATGCCTGCCAAATTGGAGGCTGCTGTGAAATGCATTTGTGGCAGTCACTGCAAACATTGCAGTGTGAGCCCTTGGTGTGTAATGATTCCATGTTAGAGTTGTTGTGACACTTTGTGCTGGGAAATGGAGCACTGAGACTTGTCTCAAGAGAGACACAGTCTCAAGAGAAAGTGGGGATTTGAGAAACAACAGAGAAGAGCAACTAATTAGGCATGTTTTAAAAGAGTTGCAAATTACAGCTCTGAGTAATGAACTGTTCTTCAATTAATGCTTAATTGAAGAACAAGAGGTGATGCCTTTGTGCCTCATACCTAAATCCAAGAATCCATTATTGAAGGAATTGTTATGGAGGTTGTAGTTCATGCCTTGGTCAAAGCACTGGTTGAACTACCAAGGCCTGAACATCAGGCCCTGAGCCAAAGCTGAATTCTAGATGCACCTTCCAAGCAAATGTTATATTTTTATCTGCTCATCATTGAGGCATTTTTAGCAATACGATCTCTGTATCTGTGTATTGGTGAAACAAGGATTTACCTTTCAGCGTTTAGAAATCCAACAAGGTCCCATCTGGCCTTGTTTGGGGGTGTTTGGTCCAAGTGAACTCCCTTGGTTCCTCCTTGAGCCCTGGCCAGGCATTGGGAGGAACCAAACAGGAGACTTAAACCCATGTTCCTGCACTAGGAGTGCTGTCAGATTCTCTGTTCAACACCATCAGAGCTGGGCCCTCTCTCAGCGGGGCTGGAAGCCTCAGCTGTGGCTGGAGGCACCTGCAGGAATTCCCAGTGTCCGGGAGTGGCTCTGCAGTCCTTGGCTGTGACAGCTTCCCCCAGCTGATGTGTGCATCTGGGTGATGGTAAAGTCTGGGGGGAACTGCTGATGGATCTTTCTTAATCACTGCGGGCACTTCTTGGGAGTGATGTCTGGGTGCATTGCTGAGCTTCTCCTGTTGTGATTCTTTGCAGTTTTGCGTTATATAAATTACGCAATTCCTTCAGCTGGTGTCTGTGTCTTTGGTGCTGACCCTGGCCACTGCTGAAACTGAGTCCCATCGTGCCTAGGAGTTACCTGGGAAAACAAACGCCACCACTGCAAATGTCCCCTGGTTTCTGCCTTCTTCCCCCCACTTTATACGCTGAGCATGATGTCCCATGGTCCGGGATCTCCCCCGGGTCAGTTGGGGTCACCTGTCCTGGCTGTGTCCCCTCCCAAGCTCCCCTGCACCCCCAGCCCCTCCCCAGCATGGCTGGACGAGGGGCAGGAAAGGCCTTGGCTCTGTGCAAGCTCAGCAAGAGCAAAACCGTCTGTGTGTGATGGAGCCTGTGCTCAGCACCCGACCCCAGCAGTGTCTCGGTGCCAGCGTCCGTGGCATCAGGCCCTACAAGGGGTTTCCATGGCAAGTGCCATGCCAGGTGACCCAGGTGTCCTGTCCCAGTGAGGCTTGCCATGGAAATAGTGCCCAGCTGACCTTTCTGTCTGGCTGAGCTGGCCTTTGGCCCTGGCCCTGGGGTTTGCTGCTGGTCCCGCTGCGCCTGCCCAGCCAGCGCGGCACAGGGCAGGTGGCCATGGCACAAGCCCCCAGCGAGGGATCCCCTCTGGCTCTGGGCAGTGACAGCAGCCCTGAGCAAGGGGCCCAGGGCAGGTTTCCATGACAAGCAGCCATCACAATGGCTCCAGGCGTTGGCTGCCAAACTGAGGAAGGGGTCTCTGTGGCTGTTGCCATGGCACCTGACTGCATCAATGAGTGTCAGTGCAGCTGAAGCTGGACCAGCCCCGGCACCGCTTTGTCCTCAGGCTTGCCATGGCAGCTGAGGACCCAACAGGTCTGCATGCAAGTGCCCATGGAACCTGACTGCACAAATGGCTCCTTGGGGTGGTTTCCAAGGCAACTTGAACTGATGAGGGTTGCCCTGGCACCCAAACCCACTAGTGGGGGTCAGTGCAGTGTCCATGGCAACAGTCCCTTGCAATGGCCCAGGGCACCTTGGGATGCTAATCCACCCTCACAGCTGGGCAGGGCAGCTCTGGAATGGTCTTGGTGCTGCCTGGGGCTTGGCACACACTTGAGGAGGGTGTCTGTTTTCAGTGGGGAACTTTTCGTTGTTTGGAGCAATCAAAACTGTTGTAGGTTGGTGTAGAAAAAAAAAAAATAGGAAAACCCTTCTTAGGGTGTGTGCAGCCAGTTCTCCAAGCAAAGCAGGGGTGTCAGCTGAGTCAGGACAGACAGGATGCGGTTGGGGAATGTGCAGCAAGGTTGTTCACACCCACCGGGTCAAACCTCAAGGCACAGCTTCTCTGAGCAGGCCAGACCTCCTTAGGAGACACCCTGGAGCAATATCCATCACACAGTGCTGCAATCACCTCTTGTCTAAAGAGAAATTTAATAAAGTACACCCTTAGAAATGAGAATGCATCATTATTAGAAGCTCTTTGATGTACTGATGAATTAGTATAGTCGGAAACCTTTCCAATGAACTGTAGCAGAGCAGAGGGAAATCAAGGCAGATCCATGGCTTGTTAGGACTTGCTTTATCCTGATGAGCCCCGTGGTGCATTTGGAGCTGAGCCCTTAGGCCTCAGGGCCTGAGAGGAGACTGCAGAAACCTCTCCAGGAGTCCAAGTCAGAAAAAGAATGCAAAGGGTCTGGAGGCATTAATGGGTCCCACTGAGGTCCAGCTGCAGCACAGGCTGCTCATGGGCTCCTTGCAGGAGGGAATTGGAGGCCAGGATTGCACAAAATCCTCACAGAGACTCAGTGTGGGAAGGAAAATGCAAAGTACCTTAAAATACCTTGGTTATCTCAAAGCATTAATGAGCGCCCCCCCAGTGTCCATACAGAGCAATCAAGGGACTCCTTAAAGTAGATAATTGGAGGTCAAGATTGCACAAACCTCTCCTGGAGTCGGTATCAAAAGGGAAACACCTAGTACTTGAAAAATCTGAAGTACCCTGAAGCATTAATGAGCCCCACTGAGTGTTGGTAATGACTAAGAATCTCCAGGGACTCATTAGAGCAGATAATTGAAGACCAGGATTGTAGGAAGCTCTCAGAGACTCCAAGGCAAGAGCAAAGGCCAAGGTCCTTTGAAAAACCTGCAGTCCCTGGAAGCATTCAGGAGCCCCCCAAGGCCATTCCTGACCAAGGCTCCCCAGGGACTCATGCCAGCAGATCCCTGAGGCCACCGGGGTGTGGGGCAGGGGAGGATGCTGAGGGCAGGACAAGGGGGTGACAGTGCCCAGCCTTGCTGGGGCTGTGCCAGGAGGCCCCAGTGGCTCAGGACAAGGTGTCTCCTCCCAGCCCTTGGTGGCACAGACGCTGCTGTGCCCCAGGGCACCAAGACTTGGCTTCTCCTGGGCACTGCCAGCCCTGCCAGGGCCCTTGGCCATGTCCAGCACAGCTTGTCCTGCACTGTCCCACAGCTGCTGCTGTGCCCCTGCAGGCTGCACACTCCCATCTCGCTGCCCCCCTGGCTCTGCCCTGCCACTGCCCACCCTGCCCTGACTTCTGCCCAGGCTGTCTCTGCAACCCCCAACCAATGGGCTGGGGATGGGCAAGTGTTCCTTAGGGCACAGGGAGGGGACAGCTTGGCTGGGGTGACCCAAGGGCTCTCCCATTCCATGCGATGTCAAGGGCAGCAATAAACTGAGGGCAAGGGAGGGCGTGAGTGGTCTCTGAATTTTCTCTATTAATACGTTTGTCTTCCAAAGCAACCACTACATCTACTGAATTCTTGCCTCCCTGTGGTTTTCTTTGCTTCTGCATTTGGCCTTTGCTTTTTACTTCCTTGCCCTGCCCTGCCCATTAATCTCTCATTCTGTTGACCCACAGGTTTTCAGCTTATTTTCTCCTGTTGTCTGACTGAGGAGGGCCAGTGACAGACACTTGGCTGTCACTTGATCGACAGAGAGGTTTAACCATGGTCACCTTTCCTAAGCCTTCTCTTCTGGGCACAGCCAGCAATGTCAGGGCTCTGTCAGGTGCCCAGCCCTGAGCTGGGCTCATGCCCTGCTCACAGCCCCAGGGGCATCCAGGGACACGAGTCCTTCCCTGGCACACACACAGACAGTTCATTGCAGCACGGGCAGCGGCTCCCTGGGCTCTGCTGCCGCTGCCAGAGCCTGGCAGGGAGCTCAGCCCTGCGGGTGTCACCCTGCCCTGCCTCTGCCCCAGGTGCCCCACGGCCGGAGGGATGGACACGGGGAGCTCTGGGCACAGGAGTTCATCCCAGCCCTGCATTCAGGAGTTCCCAGGGGACCTTACTCTCTGGAAACTCCAGGAAGAGCTGAAGGTGTTTGTGCTCCCTGGGTTTCTGTCGTCGTCATCCCCACCCCCACCCCACGCAGAGGATGCTCAGGGCTGTGTCTTGTCCTTGCACTGCAAACACAGACTCCTGACCCGGTCACTTGATGTCCCTCCATGGAGGGAAGAGCAACCTCTGTGACCTGGGCTGAGAGGCCACTGCTGGAAGCAGCGCTGCCTTTGCAAGGGCACACCTGGGGGCCTCCACCCTGAACACTGCCACGTTTTCCTCTTCACTGCTGGTTTCCTCTCCAGGGCACTGTGTTGGGCACATCCTTGAGAACAAATTGGGAAGAAGATTGAAGCTTTTTGGCCCTGCTCCGGGGACATGCCCTTGCATCATGGAAATGCTCTTGTAGAGCCCAGCTCTGTCCCAGCAGTGCCCACAACCTGTCCTTGCCTGCAGTCTCTGGACAGTCACCCAGCAGGGCAGGGACCAAGCTGAGAGAGCCCTGAGGCCTTAAACCAGCACAGGGGCTCTGAAGAGGAGTGTGGAAGTGAAGGAAGAGGAGGTTACACAGGAGAAGCCCTGGGGCTCCCTGGCAATGCTGTTCTGCTGGGACTCTTCTCCCCCTGCTCTGCCCACAGGCACTGACCCTGCAGCTCCAGAGATGTCAGGGAGGAAAGATGTCAGGCAAACAAGACAACACAGAGTTCTTTCTGTTGTTTCAGCACACACTTACTGTACTAGAGCTCCCCATTTCTACAGTCTCTGGGTCACACTAGAAAGGCAAATACTGAAATATTTGCCTGAACAGTCCAAGATTTTGGTGCGAGCAAGTTCTCAGAAGTGTAACACCTGTGTCAGCAGCAAAAATACGGGACACAAAGTGGGCATTAATGAGTAACTTAGTAACAGCTATGCAGAAGAATGACAGTTCATTGCTTCTGAAAACCACTCAGTGATCATTGTCCTCAGGGTGTCCTTCAGGTCCTGGTTCCTCAGGCTGTAGCTGAGGGCGTTCAGGGCTGGAGGCAGCACTGAGTACAGAAGTGACAGTGCCAGATGCAGGGATGGGCAGGAGATGGAGGGGGGCTTCAGGTAGGCAAACATGACAGTGCTGAGGAACAGGGAGAGCACGGCCAGGTGAGGGAGGCAGGTGGAAAAGGCTTTATCCCATCTCTTCTCAGAGGGGATCCTCAGCACGGCCCTGAAGATCTGCACATAGGAGAAAACAATGAATACAGAAGAAGCAAATGCTAAACAGGTACCACCCATGAGTAGGCCAAGTTCCCTGGGGTAGAATTTGGAGCAGGAGAGCTTGAGGATCTGGGGCATTTCACAGAAGAATTGGCCCAGGGAATTGCCCCGGCACAGGGGCAGTGAAAATGGACTGGGAGTGTGCATGAGAGCATGGAGAAAGCCACTGGCCCAGGCAGCTGCTGCCATGTGGGCACAAGCTCTGCTGCCCTGGGGGATCCCCTAGTGCAGGGGTGTGCAGATGGACACGTAGTGCTTGTAGCACACGAGGGTCAGGAGATACTACTCTGCTGTGGTAAAGAACAGCAAGCAAAAGAGCTGTACAGCACATCCTGCACAGGAGATGGGCCTGGTGCCCCAGAGGGAATTGTGCATGGCTTTGGGGACAGTGGTGCAGGTGGAGCCCAGGTCGCTGAGGGCCAGGTTGAGCAGGAAGAAGAACATGGGGGTGTGCAGGTGGTGGCCGCAGGCTACGGCGCTGATGATGAGGCCGTTGGCCAGGAGGGCAGCCAGGGAGATGCCCAGGAAGAGGCAGAAGTGCAGGAGCTGCAGCTGCCACGTGTCTGCCAATGCCAGCAGGAGGAAGTGGCTGCGGGAGCTGCTGTTGGACATTTCTTCACTCCGGGCATTGGAGACTGTAGAAAGAAGGCAATGACAAGCTGGGACAGATTTCCCTTGGTCATTTCTGGTCTAATTTCTTGGGAATCTCACCAATATGACTTCTCTTCCTAGGGGGGATCTTGGCGCAGCTTCTTTGTTTTTGAGCTCTGGTTTGTCTTGCTGCCTCATCTTCAGCATTGCTCTCAGCCTGCACACTGGGGAGCTCAGAGGGAAAACTGGGCTCCCTGTGCCCAGGGCAGTCAGACCTGCTGGTCCCCACACAAGTGCACTTTGCTCATGGCAACTCCATTTTAGACAAATGAAATTGAAAATGTTCTTAAACAATAAAGTGGACTTTTTAAAGTCTCCAATTTCAAAATCATTGAACCCTGGAGGCACTGATGGCAGGTGGGGACAAGAAATAGAAAGGTGTCCCTGGTGCTGAGCTCACCTGGATGTGTTTCAGGAATGCAAAGGCCAAAGCCTGAGCCCCAGTCCCTGGCAAGGCAGATCCTGTCCCTCCCTCATTGCTCAGGGCTCTTCCCGGGGCCAGCAGCCATGGCCAAAGTGCTGCAGGAGTTGGCTCTGGCAGGGCCTTTCAGCTGCTGCCCATCCCTGTGCCCTCTGCAGCCCAGGCTGTCCTACGGTGCCCATGCCCTGCCCCTCTGTCCCTGCAGGCTGTCCTCAGCCCCCGGCTGCCCCACCTCGCTGGCCCCTTCCTTTGCTGCCAGCTCTGCCTCCTGCCTGCCTCTGCCTGGCCACACAAAGCCTTGGGCTGCTCCACACTCTTTCTGGGGGATTTCTTGCACCACAGCCCTGCCCTGGCAGAGAAATTCCTTTCTCCTTGGGTCCAGTCTGGCCCTCCCCAGCGGCCCTTGGCATTAATCTTTTCTATCTCTGGCTGTTTTCTGCCATGTCAAAAGGATCCACCATCTCTGAAACCACCCTTCAGGCACTCCCAGGGCTCTCCTCCACCATCCTCAGCCTCCACTCCACTGAGCACAGAGCTCCTTTGTCCCTGTATCGTGGTCATGTGCTTGAGGCCTCCAAACCCCATCCCAGGAGATCTCTGGACTTTCTCCAAGATGTTGGCAAATAAACCAATTCTGCTCATAGTCTGAGAAATTCACCGCAGGACCAGGCCAGCCTGACCTGTCTATCCTGGCTACTTTTGTCTGGGAGCAATCCTTGGATATATGGAATTTGGGAGGCCAAATTCCAATTTAGGTCATGGTCAGGAAGGACAAGAAGGCCGGTTCTTTTCCCTAGGAAGGAAGGCACAGAGCCCCAGTGCTCCAGAGACTGATGAGAGGCAGCCCTGGACATTCCATGGGCAGCCAGACCTGTCAGGTAGCCCCTGGGAGGCCAAGCCAGCCAGACCTGTTCCATGTGTGATAATTGATAAAAGATTCGTGTCAATCATAAAAGTAGCTGGGTTTGTATAAACCAGAATACTCAGGTCTGAAATGAAGCATGGACATTAGACAGAGAAAATACATATGATTAAATAATTTTGTTTAAATCCCCCTATTATGAATATTATGATTTTTTTATTAAATTGTATCTGATACCAGTTTGTAAAACGGGGGTTTCCCACGGCCTGAAAGATATTGCAAAATCAGATTTCCTGCATTTGTATAATCAATTGCAGCCTAAAAGATTTTGCACTACCAGATTTCCTGCCTTGGTGTAATCAATTGCAACTCAGCTGTTAAGACAAGACCCCCATGTCTACTGTTCCTTATCTACCAAGACCACATGGCTGCTTGGCAAACTGTCCCGAGACTACAAGGAGAACCATCCTATAAAAAGGAGCTGCCAACCAACGTTCGACGGAGCGTGGAGTGGGCGCTGACCCCTCACGTTCCCCAGCGCTGCTTGCTCCGTCTATACCAAATAAAGCAATCTAAATTTTGCTAAATATCGAGACTTTGTTTCTCATTTATAATAATTTGGTGCTGAAACCTGGGACATCCTTGGAGCCTTGAGAGGCACTGCAATTTCAGGGAGGCGCCCCGCTCCCACGGCCCCGGTTCCTCAGTGGTTCTCAGGACCCATGGACGTACCTCACGATATAGACTGAGCAAGGAAAAAAACTCCCCGGAAGACCACGGCAAAATCACCTGTCATTCTTGTGCACGCAGACCCAGACAGGAGCGTCGAAGCCGTAAGTGACTGTCTGGTTTGGTGGAGGTGACTGTGTGCTTGCTGAACGAGACGTGGATTTTTCCACGAACCGAGTGTGGAGTCCTTCTGTCCGCGGTTCTGGTTTCCCGCCAGGGGCCCGGCCGGTGAAGGGACGAAGCGAGTGCTGCTTTTTCCCATCCTAACCCAGGTAGAGGCCAGGTTCTTTTCCCATCCCAACCCAGGCAGAGGTGGGACTTGGGGGGAGGGACTTGGGGGGGGGAAAGATTGGAGAGCAACACAGGAGTCACGGGGGAAGAGGGAAAAACTGCTTTTTCCCATCCCAAGCCCAGGTAGAGGCAGAATTCCTTCCCATCCTGACCCAAGGAGAGGCAGGATCCGGGTGGAATACAAGAGGAAGCACAAATACCTCAAGATAGTCCTTTGAGGTAAAAATAGGACAAAGAAAGAGGAAGGTTTTAAGTCCAAACAACCCACGAAGGGTTCAAAGTTCTTAAAAACAAAATAAAAAAAATAAAAAAAAAAGAAAAAAGAAGGCCAGTAGGTTGCCAGAAATACCACCGGGCAGCACTTTGGGAATGACGTTGGGACACAAGGGAATTATACAAAAGAAAAAGTAAAGAAAAAAATGGAGTTGTGGGGCATTAAACACTTAGGATGCTTGTAAAGAACCATTTAACAGAGAGGAATGTGACTGTGCTGCTCTGTGGACAGAACAGCATAAACCATTCTCGGGATGTACGGTCAAGGAAAAAGAGGATGAGGATAACAAAAAAGGTTACCTGGGAATCCCTTGATAATCTCCCACCTCCATATAATACAAAAAAATACAGGCGATCCCCCCCTCCCCCCCCCCAATGTCTCTGCTCCCTCCCCTTCTGGTACTCCAATAGCTCAAAGGACTCCCTGGAGTCAAAGAAATACCAGGAGCGATAGGATCAGCAGAGAGGAGGGAGATAATGACACAAAGGCTCCCCTTTACCCCCTGAGGGAAGTCCCATTAGCGGGACAACAGACTGAATTAACTGGATTTGTAAATGTTCCCTTGAACACAGGGGAGGTAAGAAACTTAGAAAAAGAGATGGGAAAACTATTGGAAGATCCTATAGGGGTATCTGAGACACTAAATCAATTCCTCGGACCAAGTATGTGTACTTGGATGGAATTACAATCTACATTAAGTATCCTACTCACCAGGGAAGAAAGGGGGAGGGAAAACACGAAAACCCCCACGGAAACAAGGAAATGAGGCAGGAAATAATTCACTAAGTCGAACCTGCTTTTACTGTAACAAGAAAGGTCATAGTAAAAAAAAAAAAAAATTGTAAAGAGAGGATACGGGATGAAAAAATGTTCCAAAAGAACGAATAAGGGTGTCAAGGGCTGTATGTATTGGGGACTATACCATCGAAAGAGCCCTTGAAAAAATAATTTTTAAAAAATCGGTCCCCATGGAGAGGAGGTGGAACTTTTAGTAGATACAAGAGCCAAAAAAAAAATCCACAATTAAACACCTACCAAAAACGTGCAAACCTAGTAGAGAAACAGCACTTGTGATGGGAGCAAAAAGTGAACCATTTTGAGTCCTTATTATTAAATATATGCAAATTGAGACCCAGAGCAGAATTGAATTACAAATCTACTGTTACTGCCAGAGGCAGAAAATAATTTATTAAGAAAATGGACAAAGGTGAATGACAAAAGTTTTTAAAAAGTCAAACATGATTCAATTCAAGCCCCTGTACTAAGTCTCCCGGATTTGGAGAGACCATTTCAGTTATTTGTAAACACCTCTGATCAAACAGCATATGGGTTACTCACTCAGGAATGGGCAAGCAGTCAAAGGCCAGTGGGATATTATTCTAAACTGCTAGACCCTGTCAGTTGGGGCTGGCCCTCATGTCTACAAGCCCTAGTGGCCACAGCACTTTTAACTGAGGAAGCCCAAAAAGTCACCTCTGGGGCACCCCTAATGGTACACTCCCCTCATCATGTCAGGGGAATTCTGAATCAAAAAGCTGAGAAATGGCTAACCGATGCCTAAATATTAAAATATGAAGCTATTCTAATTACTTCCCCAAATTTAGAGCTAAAAGCAACAACTGCTCAAAGTCCTGCACAATTCCTATATGGGGAACCAGGAGAAAACTTAAAATATAATTGTGTGGACATTATAGAATTACAAAGAAAAACTAGACCTGACTTGGAAGACGTTAAACTTAAGGATGGAGAAAAATTGTTTATAGACAGATCTTCAAGAGTAGTGCAAGGACAAGGTTGTTTAACTTGTCAGAAAATTCATAAAAAAAGGTATGCAACAAGGTCCGTCAGGAGGATGGAAAACTGCTTACAGACCCTTTGAAAGAATACAAATAGATTTTACAGAATCACCAAAAATAGGAAGATAGACATATTTACTAGTAATAGTAAACCAATTAAGCCACTGGGTAGAGGCATACCCTGCAGCTGGAGACACATCACAAGTGGTAGCCAGAATATTGACAGAACACATAATACCAAGGTATGGGCTGGTCCGAGCAATAGACTCAGACCAGGGACACACTTTACATCGGAAGTGCTGAAGTTACTGACCTCGGCACTAGGCATCAGCTGGGAGTATCATACACCCTGGCACCCTCAGAGTTCTGGGAGAGTTGAAATGATGAATCAACCTTTAGAACAGCAGCTGTCAAAATTAATGATTGAGACTAAAATGCCATGGACAAAGTGCCTCCCACTGGCCCTGTCTAATACATGGCAACACCAAATTCGAAAAAAGGGATTTCACCATATGAAATGCTGGATGGTATGCCTTACCCTAAAGGAGTACGCCTTGATCCGGCTTAGTTCAGGACCCTTCTCTTCAAAACTACATAATGACAATCAACAAAGACTTGCGAGAATTAAGGAAGAAGAGAATTTTAGCTCAAACCATACCTCTAGGATTTGCCATACATACGATTAAGCCAAGACAGGTTGGACCGTGACATCCGAGCCCAGAGGCCTCAAAGTGCGAATTTGGAGGACTTGCTGTGGATACCAGATCAATTCTTCTCAAAGGCCTCCCAGTCAGGACTGAAAATCACCTGTCCTGAACCTGGGTGTGATTGTAGCCCATTCATCAAGAAAAGGTGACCGAGTCGTGGTGGAGTCATTCCTATGGTGGGTACCTCCCATTCGCATCACGTATCCAATGTAGAAGAAATGAATAGAAGGAAACGATTAAGGTACTTAATACCCTATCAGCACAAGGAGAAATCGAAATTAATGATCACAACTGGTGGGAGTTATTTGAGAATGGGACAAGCAAACAAAAAAAAAACCAAAACAAAAAACAAAAGCCAAAGCAAAGGCTTTGGCAAAAGAGTGCCAGAAAGGGTTGTGTATACCGTGCTCTTACTGCTGTACCTGGTCCTGGGGATAAAGCTAAAAGCTGGAACAAAAGTAAGAAACAACACCAGAAGAAAAGGACAAAGTGGGACACCCCAGGACATAGTCCCTGCTGCCGAGAAGGAGAAGATGAAACAAACCTCGGCTACTGGCAGCAACCCCGTAGGCCTTGAGGGAGGCAGAGGGATGAACATAGTCCTGAGAGTCATCCTATTGCTCATCATGATAAAAGGAAACAGAGCTGATGCTTGTTCCAAGCCTTACCAGACAATCCGGTACAGTGGACACACGGTATCCACCCTTGCCTTCCACACACATATCTATTCGGCCTGCTATAATAAGCACAACTTAGAAACTTGCACTACTATGGGAAAAGTTACTGGGTAGCCACCAATTTAGAAAAAAGGGTGGGCTCCATCAGCATACCAAAGTTTCCCAGTAGGAGAAGCTCACCTCTGCTTCACAAAAGAAGCAATGTGGGATGTTCAGATCAGGGAGGAGTGTAAGATCACTACAAATTCAGAGACCATCTCACGCCCTTCCTTGCCCTCAGTGTATTGCTGCCCTTGACATCGCATGCAATGGGAGAGCCCTTGGGTCACCCCAGCCAAGCTGTCCCCTCCCTGTGCCCTAAGGAACACTTGCCCATCCCCAGCCCATTGGTTGGGGGTTGCAGAGACAGCCTGGGCAGAAGTCAGGGCAGGGTGGGCAGTGGCAGGGCAGAGCCAGGGGGGCAGCGAGATGGGAGTGTGCAGCCTGCAGGGGCACAGCAGCAGCTGTGGGACAGTGCAGGACAAGCTGTGCTGGACATGGCCAAGGGCCCTGGCAGGGCTGGCAGTGCCCAGGAGAAGCCAAGTCTTGGTGCCCTGGGGCACAGCAGCGTCTGTGCCACCAAGGGCTGGGAGGAGACACCTTGTCCTGAGCCACTGGGGCCTCCTGGCACAGCCCCAGCAAGGCTGGGCACTGTCACCCCCTTGTCCTGCCCTCAGCATCCTCCCCTGCCCCACACCCCGGTGGCCTCAGGGATCTGCTGGCATGAGTCCCTGGGGAGCCTTGGTCAGGAATGGCCCTGGGGGGCTCCTGAATGCTTCCAGGGACTGCAGGTTTTTCAAAGGACCTTGGCCTTTGCTCTTGCCTTGGAGTCTCTCAGAGCTTCCTACAATCCTGGTCTTCAATTATCTGCTCTAATGAGTCCCTGGAGATTCTTAGTCATTACCAACACTCAGTGGGGCTCATTAATGCTTCAGGGTACTTCAGATTTTTCAAGTACTAGGTGTTTCCCTTTTGATACCGACTCCAGGAGAGGTTTGTGCAATCTTGACCTCCAATTATCTACTTTAAGGAGTCCCTTGATTGCTCTGTTTTAGACACTGGGGGGGGGCGCTCATTAATGCTTTGAGATAACCAAGGTATTTTAGGGTACTTTGCATTTTCCTTCCCACACTGAGTCTCTGTGAGGATTTTGTGCAATCCTGGCCTCCAATTCCCTCCTGCAAGGAGCCCATGAGCAGCCTGTGCTGCAGCTGGACCTCAGTGGGACCCATTAATGCCTCCAGACCCTTTGCATTCTTTTTTCTGACTTGGACTCCTGGAGAGGTTTCTGCAGTCTCCTCTCAGGCCCTGAGATTGTAGCATTGTGTGATGGATATTGCTCCAGGGTCTCTCCTAAGGAGGTCTGGCCTGCTCAGAGAAGCTGTGCCTTGAGGTTTGACCCGGTATGGACAACCTTGCTGCACATTCCCCAACCGCATCCTGTCTGTCCTGACTCAGCTGACACCCCTGCTTTGCTTGGAGAACTGGCTGCACACACCCTAAGAAGGGTTTTCCTATTTTTTTTTTTTTTTTTTTACACCAACCTACAACGGTTTTGATTGCTCCAAAAAACGAAAAGTTCCCCACTGAAAACAGACACCCTCCTCAAGTGTGTGCCAAGCCCCAGGCAGCACCAAGACCATTCCAGAGCTGCCCTGCCCAGCTGTGAGGGTGGATTAGCATCCCAAGGTGCCCTGGGCCATTGCAAGGGACTGTTGCCATGGACACTGCACTGACCCCCACTAGTGGGTTTGGGTGCCAGGGCAACCCTCATCAGTTCAAGTTGCCTTGGAAACCACCCCAAGGAGCCATTTGTGCAGTCAGGTTCCATGGGCACTTGCATGCAGACCTGTTGGGTCCTCAGCTGCCATGGCAAGCCTGAGGACAAAGCGGTGCCGGGGCTGGTCCAGCTTCAGCTGCACTGACACTCATTGATGCAGTCAGGTGCCATGGCAACAGCCACAGAGACCCCTTCCTCAGTTTGGCAGCCAACGCCTGGAGCCATTGTGATGGCTGCTTGTCATGGAAACCTGCCCTGGGCCCCTTGCTCAGGGCTGCTGTCACTGCCCAGAGCCAGAGGGGATCCCTCGCTGGGGGCTTGTGCCATGGCCACCTGCCCTGTGCCGCGCTGGCTGGGCAGGCGCAGCGGGACCAGCAGCAAACCCCAGGGCCAGGGCCAAAGGCCAGCTCAGCCAGACAGAAAGGTCAGCTGGGCACTGTTTCCATGGCAAGCCTCACTGGGACAGGACACCTGGGTCACCTGGCATGGCACTTGCCATGGAAACCCCTTGTAGGGCCTGATGCCACGGACGCTGGCACCGAGACACTGCTGGGGTCGGGTGCTGAGCACAGGCTCCATCACACACAGATGGTTTTGCTCTTGCTGAGCTTGCACAGAGCCAAGGCCTTTCCTGCCCCTCGTCCAGCCATGCTGGGGAGGGGCTGGGGGTGCAGGGGAGCTTGGGAGGGGACACAGCCAGGACAGGTGACCTCAACTGACCCGGGGGAGATCCCGGACCATGGGACATCATGCTCAGCGTATAAAGTGGGGGGAAGAAGGCAGAAACCAGGGGACATTTGCAGTGGTGGCGTTTGTTTTCCCAGGTAACTCCTAGGCACGATGGGACTCAGTTTCAGCAGTGGCCAGGGTCAGCACCAAAGACACAGACACCAGCTGAAGGAATTGCGTAATTTATATAACGCAAAACTGCAAAGAATCACAACAGGAGAAGCTCAGCAATGCACCCAGACATCACTCCCAAGAAGTGCCCGCAGTGATTAAGAAAGATCCATCAGCAGTTCCCCCCAGACTTTACCATCACCCAGATGCACACATCAGCTGGGGGAAGCTGTCACAGCCAAGGACTGCAGAGCCACTCCCGGACACTGGGAATTCCTGCAGGTGCCTCCAGCCACAGCTGAGGCTTCCAGCCCTGCTGAGAGAGGGCCCAGCTCTGATGGTGTTGAACAGAGAATCTGACAGCACTCCTAGTGCAGGAACATGGGTTTAAGTCTCCTGTTTGGTTCCTCCCAACGCCTGGCCAGGGCTCAAGGAGGAACCAAGGGAGTTCACTTGGACCAAACACCCCCAAACAAGGCCAGATGGGACCTTGTTGGATTTCTAAATGCTGAAAGGTAAATCCTTGTTTCACCAATACACAGATACAGAGATCGTATTGCTAAAAATGCCTCAATGATGAGCAGGTAAAAATATAACATTTGCTTGGAAGGTGCATCTAGAATTCAGCTTTGGCTCAGGGCCTGATGTTCAGGCCTTGGTACTTCAACCAGTGCTTTGACCAAGGCATGAACTACAGCCTCCATAACAATTCCTTCAATAATGGATTCTTGGATTTAGGCATGAGGCACAAAGGCATCACCTCTTGTTCTTCAATTAAGCATTAATTGAAGAACAGTTCATTACTCAGAGCTGTAATTTGCAACTCTTTTAAAACATGCCTAATTAGTTGCTCTTCTCTGTTGTTTCTCAAATCCCCACTTTCTCTTGAGACTGTGTCTCTCTTGAGACAAGTCTCAGTGCTCCATTTCCCAGCACAAAGTGTCACAACAACTCTAACATGGAATCATTACACACCAAGGGCTCACACTGCAATGTTTGCAGTGACTGCCACAAATGCATTTCACAGCAGCCTCCAATTTGGCAGGCATGAAGGCAATCTCAGCAAGAAGAATTTTCTTCTTTCTGCCACTCTTCTACTGCTCTTCCTATTGAGGTGATTCCTGATGGCTGCACTTCAGACTCATCACTGATAGAAGTGCAACATTCCTGTCCCGTCATAGCCCAGGCTCCTCCTTGCCCAGCAAGCAGATGATCCAAGGCCATGAGGTTCTGTAGAGCCCCATTTGTGTTTGTTGGAGCTCACAGGATGTGCTACTGGATATTTGCACAGTATCCTTTTCTACTTCTTCAAATAATCCATGTAGCTCATTAATGTGAACTCCATAGGACGAGGCAGTGCTCATGGGGCACAGGGTGAACCAGAGTCTTTGGCTTTCTGAGACCAAAGGCACTCTGTGGGGGGAAATGTTCTCTCGGCCCAAACTCTTCCTTCTGCTTGTTGCTGAAGTACCCCCAAGGGAGGCATCAACACTGCCTGAAAAACAGGACCCAAACACATTGAGGGAAGCCTTTACAGGCATTGTCTCTGCACATCCAGCAGGTCCCATTCCCAGTACCAAAGGTCTGATTTCCCATTTCCCACTGTGGGCTGCTGATGCATCCAGGGCTCCTCCCTGTGCTCCTCTTGTGTCCCCCGTGCCTTTGGGCCACAGCAGTTTCACAGTGGCCCTGCAGCTGGCAGTGCTCTAACACTGACCCTGACCAGCTCCAGCACCCCAAGTTCTATGGACATTGGGAGTGATGGCAAAGCACAGAAATCCTTTCACACTGGGGCCTCTAACTCCAACAGGGTTCAGTTTCTACTGAAGGGAAATCTTAGTGAACCCTGTGAAGCTGATCATTGTATTCCTTTTTTGCACAGCACAGTTTTCTTTAACTGTCCCTGCACTGACTCTGTTAGGAGTCAGAGCCCATGGACAGAGCTCTGGCCACCCCACAGGGTGGGCCCTCCAAGGGACCCCCATTCCTCCCAACATTAGTTGAGGACATACCCAGCAATTACTTACATGGAGTATTTTGGCTACTAAGATCTTTACATTTTCAGAACAATTTCAGGACTAATCCCTGATGAAACTCTACAGGTGTTTCTGGCAAACAAAGATTCTGGCTGACTCTCAAGACACAACTTACAAACATAAGCACTACTTTAGTGACAAGGTGACTCATTCTTTTTCCTCAGTCTCATCCGGGTTAGGAACAGTAATTCCACTGTCCATGCAGCTGGTGCCCATTTAATTCCAGAATAATGTCCCTAGGGACCTTTGCTGTTCAGCTTTCCCGCGCTGTCTGTGGGTAACAAGGCTTGCTGGGGTCCTTTCCCCTTTGGCTGGAGAGGTGCCGGGTCCCAGGCCCTGAGGGACCCCCAGGCTCCTGGCTGGAATTCGTCTGGAAGTGCCTCAGTGTCACATCAGCCTTCACATGGAGCCCCGTGGATCAGAGCATTTCCCAAACGGGACCCTTGGGGCAAACACGCAGATGTGGTCTGGCACGATCTCTAAAACAATATCCCAAAACATCCACTTGTTCTCACATAGAGCACTTGGCTGCAGGGACATATTGCCAGGTTCCAGCATTCCAACAGTCTTGTCTTTCCCCAGAGCTGTTCCTGCAGCTGGCTCGGGAGGGCCACTTGGCCTCTCCACCCACACTTTGGCTCCATTATTAGGACTGCTGCATCCAAAGCCTTGATCTCCACAAACAGTGCTGATTTGAGCTGGATTTCCTTCCTTCACTGATGTTTCGAAAGCTGGAAGATCAATAATGGTGCTACTGTGCCACAGGGCTAAATCATCCAATCTTGTTCACTATTGCTGAAAAGGATTACTTTGATTTCTCCTTGACAATCTGCATCAATTCCTCTTCCCGTGACGTGAACCCTTTGCAAGGCCAAGCTCCAGTGAGCAGTTCCCCAAACAAAGTGTCCTGGAGGAATCTGAACTCCTCTTTCCGTATTGATAACTCTCATTTGCTTCTGATTTATCCTAATTAATTCCAGTGCATCACAGTCCAGCCCTGCAGCCTCTGGGGGGCCCTGTCAGGGGCCATGGCACCCAGAACAATTTCCCAGGAAGTCCAAGTCTCACTGGCCATGGTTGTATTTGCAAACCGGGAGCAGCCATGCACATCCAGGGCCTTTCCATTTCCCAGTGGGCCCATTGCTAAGGGTAGGGAGCACATCTGGGAGTTGGCTTCTCCATCGGGACAGCTTCTCAGCTCCTCATTTTTTCAACTGCTCTTTTAACAAACATTCATCTGTCCAACCAATGCCGCAGCTTGTGGATAGCCTGCTGTTTCCAATATGCTCTTAACAAAATCCCTCCTCATCCTCCCAAACCCACAAGTTCTTTTCCTTTTTCCATATGCAATTTTGGGATGCATTTGAAGACACCCACTGGTTCAGCCTCTTTTAACTCACGGCTCCACTGCTCCCACGGTGCTCTGACCTCAGCCCACTCCTGAGACACACAACTCTAGGGAAGGGCTTCGCATCCAGCAATTTCCAACGGGACGGACTCCTTACATTTACATTTTTAATGTGACATTTTGTTGTGATCCAACTAGACTACACCTCTTTGCTTTTACCAGTGGGCAAGGTCAGCACCAAAGACACAGACACCAGCTGAAGGAATTGCCTAATTTTCTAAAGTTCAAAGCAGCAAAGAATCACAGAAGGAGAAGCTCAGCAATGCACCCAGTCCTCACTCCCAAGAAGTGCCCGCAGTGATTAAGAAAGATCCATCAGCAGTTCCCCCCAGACTTTACCATCACCCAGATGCACACATCAGCTGGGGGAAGCTGTCACAGCCAAGGACTGCAGAGCCACTCCTGGACACTGGGAATTCCTGCAGGTGCCTCCAGCCACAGCTGAGGCTTCCAGCCCCGCTGAGAGAGGGCCCAGCTCTGACAGTGCTGAAGAAACAAACTGACAGCACTTCTAGTGCAGCAACATCTGGTTTCATTCTCCTCTTGGCTCATACCCAGAGCCTGGCCAGGGCTCAAGGAGGAACCCAAGGAGTTGGCTTTGACCAAACACACCCCAAACAAGGCCAGATGTTGGATTTCATTGCCTTGTTCGGCTTCTAAATAAACAAAGGTCAATCCACCTTTCACTCATGAGTGCATACATCTATCACAGCGCTCATGTCCGTGCATAGTTTGGTCATGTGTGGATACAAAGATAACATTTGGTTGGAAGGTTCATCCAGAGATCCCCTTTGGCTCAGGGCCTGGTGTTCAGCCCTCAGTCAGGGCCTCTTGTCCAGCCTTTGGTACTTCAGGCATGTGATTTACTGCTGGGCTTGACAGTGCTGGGTGAACAGCAGGACTGCATGAGCTCTGAGGTCTTTCCCAACTGGAAGGATTCTGTAATTCCAGGATTCCATCTGCTGCATTCAGCTAGGTCCATGTTAGCAGCATTCCTTGAGTCCAAAAGGCCCCTCTTGGTCAGCCCTTGTGGCCTAAGGCTCCAGCTCCTTTAGCTCCTGCTGCTAAGCTGCTCATGCTGAACGAGAGGGCTCAGGGAGAAGAAGAATACAGCTCATGCAATTCCTTCTGGGACGCTGAGAGGGGAGGGTGTGGCACCAGGAGCATTGTTTGCTGTGGCCTCCTCTCTACCCTTCAGGCCCTTCAGTGCTTTGAAGCAGCCAAGAGCTTTCTTCAAGGGTGCAAGGAAGCAGCTGTTCCTGCTCCCAGCTCTGGCTCTTCCCACTCTCTGACCTTGACTGGTTTTGTCCCTCTGGCTGTGCCCTCTGCTCCCCCTGTGCTTGGTGGCTGCTGCCCAGGACTGTGGCACTGGCACACATCAAGGGCTCCAGCCCCTCCTTTCTCTGCCCTTGCAGCTGCCTGCTCACAGCAGCCTTTTCCACCTGGAAGCTCCCCATGGAGAGGGAGTCCCCACCTCTGTTCCCTGCACAACCTCCAGGATGCCAGCGCTGCCATCTCCAGTCCCTGCTGGCACTGAGGGCTCCCAGGTGCCCCAGGCTGCTGTGACACCACTGCACACGGCAGGAACAGTGCCAGGGGCTGTGCTCAAAGTCAGGTCCATGTGCTGCTGCTGCTGCTGCTGCTGCTGTGGGTGTCGTTTTTTTCCAGCCCTGCCCAGAGTCAGGGATCAGATCCAGGCACTGCTGCTGCTCCCTCGGGATCAGCCACAATTTGGCTGTTGCTGTCAGTGCCAGCAGAAGCGGTGGCTGGAGCAGCGGGTGCTGACAGTGCCCCAAGCACACACAGGGGTCCCTGGGCTGGGGGTTGGGAGCTGGGAGGCAGCTGCCCCTTCTTCTCCCTCTGCCCCTTCTTCTCCCTCTGCCCCCACAGAGCTGGGCCAGGCACAAGGGGGGCAGCACAGCAAACAGGGAGCCTGCAAGTCTCTTCCAGCCCTGTCTGCTGAGAGTTTGGCCCTTGGAGCTCCAGGTGGACAAAGGCAGCTGCTCCTGGTCCCTCTGTGTGTCCCTGTGTTCAGCTGTGCTGCTCCATCAGTCCGTGCCCAGCAATGGGAAAAGCCTCAGGCCTGCAGGGCCAGGAGCTGCTGGGCTCTGCCTGGGCAGCTCAGCCAGCGGGAAGGAGCTGCTCCACACGGGAACCAGGAGCGAAGGACACTCCTGTTTTAGGAGAGGATTTCTGTTCTAGGAAAAACAAAAAACATAGAAAAGGAAAAAAAAAACACAGAAAACATGTGAAAGATACAAACAAAACAACGTGTTAGTGAAAAGTAGTCCAGACCTTTGGATAAAGGGGCAACCGATCTTTTTAAAACAAGGACTAAGTTATTTACTTTAGAAACGTGCTGATGGTATGGATCCATCTTACTGACCTCAGCAGCCTATTTAAAATGATGTTGGGGTTTATTTCCAATATTGTTATTTTCAATTGTGGTTGAAGCAAGAGGAAATTGCTTTGTGCCCTGCCAGCTCCAAGCAGGACTGGGAAACTAAACTCTGTCAAACCCCAAATCCTTTTTGAAGATGCCCTTCCTTCTCACCCTTCAGATGAGGTGCGCTGTTCCCTTTGAAATTGTCAGTGATTTCTTCAAGATGGAAAGACCCACTTACAGCTTTTTGCTCTGGTTTGGAAGTGCAGAAGGGCAACTCTCCATCCATCAGCTCCAGACTGCACTGCCTTAGGAACACGGCCCACTCGCCAGGTTTTGCCCACTCGTGGCACTTCTAGAGGAGGAAGAAATTGCACAATTGCTACGGCACAATTCCAGACAAAAAGGAATGGAGACAGACAAAACATCCTGTGGAGATCCAGGCATTCAGCTGGGACCGTGGAGAGTTTGGGTTCTTGCCAATTGGGTGTGTGTCCCTAACTGCAATCTCTTGGCCTGCAGGAGAGTCTCCCTCACCTGCAAAAGCAGAAAGCTCAGGCGGTGTGCTGGGAACGGGCTCGTGTGATGCAAAGCTCTCAGAGCCCTGTGAGGGCAGAGCGGGCCCAGCCGTGCCCAGGGCTGAGCCCAGCAGAGCCCTGGCACGGCCCAGAGCTGCCTCAGCATCCGCAGAGCCCGGCTGCAAGGAGAGAACCCAGAAACCACCCCTCAGCTGAAGGCTCCTGTCCCCCTTGTCCCAACCACGAGCAGTGCCCAGGCCATGCTGCCTGTGCCCAGAGCTGGGCACAAACCTCCCGGTCACTGCTGCCTCTGGGAGCAGAGCACGAGCGCAGGACACGTGCCCAGCCTGCAGCCAGCCATGGCACATCCAGCCCCTCAGCAGCTGCCCAGAGCCAAAAAGCACCTAGGCAGCCCACTGAAGAACTCCTTGCATCTACTCCAGCAAAGGGGGAACCTTTGGTTGCCAGCCAGGGGCCAGGCCATGCCCAGATCTGGGAGCATCCCCCTGGCTGTGGACTCACCTGCACACTGGGCGTGGAGCGTGTCTTTGAAGAAGGTGCCAGAATCAAAGTCCATCATCTCCTGCTGCCAGTGGCCAGGTCAAGGAAGAGGCTGTCAGCCTTGAGGCTGTCCTTGCAGCAGCCCTACCTGGTACAGCTTCTCCAGGGGCTGCTGCTCCTTCCCTGGGGGCCAGACCAGGCTGTCAGTGTTCTGCCCAGGGACTCAGCCATCACTGAAGCAGGACAAGTAAAACCAGGATGCATGGTGGCCGCCAGTGCTTGCAAGACCAGCTCAGCTCCAGAACGGACGTTCCCATCTGATGACCCCTGCTCCATGGTACAGGCAGGAGAAAAAAGTCTGTGTTTCTTTGCTTCTTATCACCAAGACACGTGTGGAGCTGTTTGATCCAGGCTCCCGGATCAAACGGTGCCTGTGAATCTCTCCCATCTTCTAGGGCAGGTGAACACCCGGCAGCCAGGGGTCATAGAAGAGATCTTCCAAAGATGGCCTGTCCATGGAGTGCATGCATAAACACCATCTGATAACATCTTGGCACTCTGGGGAGAGAAACCACAAATCACCGGTCAGCTGGAGGAGGATCCTGTTCACTTTGCCCCACTGTTCCCGTGCCCAGGCTCTGCTGGATCTGCTCAGAGCTGGGCCTGAGCTTTGCAGTCAATTCCCTGTTTTGGAGGAGAGCAGGAGAGCAGGACATGTGCCACATCCCAGAGATGAGGATTCACCTTGAGAGAGCCCTCGTGGGAACATGAGCTGGCCCCAGACGATGTCCCGGCCCTTCTTGAACGGGTGCTTCCCGCAGACCATCTGGTACAGCAGGATACCCAGGGACCAGACCGTTGCTGCCTCGCCGTGGTAGCATTTCAGGTGGGTCCACTCTGGGGGGGCTGTAGGACCGTGTCCCTATGGAATACAGATGGAGCTCATCACGGGGATGCTGCTGCTCCCAGCGCCTCGCCCCAGCATCCCTGGGATTGGGGGGACCGCACCAGTGGCACAGGAGTGACCCGCTGCCTCGTCACCAACACCTGACTCCGGCGTACAAAAAGGAGGGACGGAAAAGAAACCACTGGTGTTGGGAGAGGGCAGCAGAAGCCCTGGGAAGGCCCAACCATGAAACCCAGAAGAAAAACCCACCCAGGGGTGGGAAAAACCCACTCTCCTCTCTGCTTGCATTGCCCCCAATAAACATTAACGAGCCAAGGCAAACAGGGGCAGCAAAGCAGTCCAAGCCCTTCCTCGCCTGCACACCAAACGGAGCCGTGCACGGGTCTGAGCCCCCTCTCTGCTCCCCCCAGGGGGTTTGTGTCGGGCTGGCTGCCCCAGCTCCAGCCACGGCTGAGTGGGTGGTGAATGCCGTTGGCAGGGCTGGGAGATGTCTCCCCTCTGATCCCCACTCAAAAGCAACTTTTGGTGCAGGAGAAGCAATCCCATGACCTGCAGCAAAGCGGGGAATCCAAGCGGGGTGCCACAGTCAGGCTGGGCCATGAGATGCCCAGGGGCATCCCCCAGGCTGGGCTCACCAGCAAACTGGGTGTAGAGTGTGTCCTGGAGGAAGGTGCCACAGCCAAAGTCAATCAGTTTGTCCTGTCCGGTAGCCAGGTCGATGAGGATGTTGCTAGGTTTGATGTTGCGGTGCAGGACCCCGCAGCTGCTGCAGTGCCGCACGGCCTCCAGCACCTGGCGGAACAGCCCCCGCGCCTCCTCCTCCGGCAGGGAGCCCCGAGCCACGATGAAATCCAAGAGGTCCTGACATGGCTCAGGACGCTCCAGCATCAACAAGACGCAGCTGGGCAGCTCAAACCACTCCAGGAGCTGAATTACTCCACGGAACCCAGTGGACACCTTGTCCAGCAGCACGACCTCCAGGGGCGCACGGGCGCCGTTGGGCTGCACGAGGACCACGATGCCGTCAGAGGGGCTGAGGCCGTGCCAGGGCTCTGGAATGCCTGAGCCAGCCTGGGATGCTCTGCATCCCCCGCTCAACCCACGCCCGCTCTCCTTGCAGGGCTCCCGGCTACCCTTTTAGGCCATTTGAGGTCACAATGAATCATTTGATGGTTGGCCTCCATGGTGTCATAATGCTTCCTTGCTTCTATAGGGCCCCATGCGGTCAAATTCATCCCTGGTCCTTTTTTCGCCCCCTGGTGTCAAAAGGAATCCTTAGATTATTAACCTGCATTGGGTCACAATGGATCCTTGCTTCTCTTAACCTCTGTGGTGTCACAATGCATCCCACTCACTTTTAGGCCACTTTATGTCACAATAACTCATTTCATTGTTGGCCTTCATGGTGTCATAATATTTCCTTGTTTCTATTGGGCCCCATGGCGCCACAATTCATTCCTGGCCATTTTTGGCCCATTGGTGCCACAAGGGATCATTAGATTGTTAGACTCATTGGGTAACAATGGTTCCTTGCTTCTCTTAACCCCTGTGGTGTCACAACGCATCCCATGCCCTTTTAGGCCACTTGATGTCACAATGAATCATTTGATTCTTGGCCTCTTTGGTGTCATAATAGTTCCTTGCTTCTATTGAGCCCCATGTTTTCACAATTCATCCCTGGCCCTATTACAACACCAGGTGTCACAAGGGATCATTAGATTGTTAGCCTCCCTTGGGTCACAATGGTTTCTTGCTTCTCTTAACCTCTGTGGTGTCACAATGCATCCCATGGCCTTTTAGGCCACTTGGTGTTACAATGAATCATTTGATTCTTGGCCTCTATGGTGTCATAATGTTTCCATGTTTTTCTTGTGCCCCATGCTGTAACAATCCCTTCCGGGCCCTTTTACGCCCCCTGGTGTCACAAGGGATCATTAGATTGTTAGCCTGCATTGGGTCACACTGGTTCCTTGCTTCTCTTAACCCCTGTGGTGTCACAATGCATCCCATTCACTTTTAGGCCATTTGATGTCACAATGAATCATTTGATTCTTGGCCTCCATGGTGTCATAATGGTTCCTTGCTTCTATTGGGCCCTATGCTGTCACAGTTCATCCGTGGTCCTTTTCCGCCCCCTGGTGTCAAAAGGGATTCTTAGATTGTTAGCCTGCATTGGGTCACAATGGTTCCTTAGTTTCCTTCACCCCTGAGTTGTCACAACGCATCCCATGCACTTTTAGGCCACTTGATGTCACAATGAATCATTTGATTCTTGGCCTCTTTGGTGTCATAATAGTTCCTTGCTTCTATTGAGCCCCATGATTTCACAATTCTTCCCTGGCCCTTTTACAACCCCTGGTGTCACAAGGGGTCATTAGATTGTTAGCCTCCCTTGGGTCACAATGGTTTCTTGCTTCTCTAAACCTCTGTGGTGTCACAATGCATCCCATTCACTTTTAGGCCATTTGATGTCACAATGAATCATTTGATTCTTGGCCTCCATGGTGTCATAATCGATCCCTGCTTCTATTGGTCCCCGTGCTGTAACAATTCATCCCTGGCACTTTTAGGCCCATTGGTGTCACAAGGGATCATTAGATTGTTAGCCTGCATTGGGTCACTACGGATCCTTGCTTCTCTTAACCTCTGTGGTGTCACAATGCATCCCATGTCCTTTTAGGCCACTTGAAGTCACAATGAATCATTTGTTTCTTGGCCTCTATGGTGGCATAATTTTACCAGGTTTTAATAGGGCCCCATGCTTTCATAATCCATCCCTGTCCCTTTTGGGCCCCCTGGTGTCACAAGGGATCATTAGATTGCTAGCCTCCATTGGGTCACAATGGTTCCTTGCTTCTCTTAACCCCTGTGGTGTCACAATGCATCCCATGCCCTTTTAGGCCACTTGATGTCACAATGAATCATTTGATTTTTGGCCTCCATGGTGGCATAATTGTACCAGGTTTTAATTGGGCCCCATGCTTTCACAATTCATCCCTGGCCCTTTTAGGCCCATTGGTGTCACAAGGGACCATTAGATTGTTAGCCTCCATTAGGTAACAATGGTTCCTTGCTTCTCTTAACCTCTGTGGTGTCACAATGCATTCCATGCCATTTTAGGCCACTTGATGTCACAATGAATCATTTGATTCTTGGCCTCCATGGTGGCATAATTGTACCAGGTTTTAATTGGGCCCCATGCTGTCACAATTCATCCCTGGCCCTTTTAGACCCATTGGTGTCACAAGGGACCATTAGATTGTTAGCCTCCATTAGGTAACAATGGTTCCTTGCTTCTCTTAACCTCTGTGGTGTCACAATGCATTCCATGCCATTTTAGGCCACTTGATGTCACAATGAATCATTTGATTTTTGGCCTCCATGGTGGCATAATTGTACCAGGTTTTAATTGGGCCCCATGCTTTCACAATTCATCCCTGGCCCTTTTAGGCCCATTGGTGTCACAAGGGACCATTAGATTGTTAGCCTCCATTGGGTAACAATGGTTCCTTGCTTCTCTTAACCTCTGTGGTGTCACAATGCATCCCATGCCATTTTAGGCCACTTGATGTCACAATGAATCATTTGATTCTTGGCCTCCATGGTGTCATAATGGTTCCTTGTTTCTATTGGGCCCCATGCTGTCACAATTCATCCCTGGCCCTTTTACGCCCCCTGGTGTCAAATGGGATCCTGGGATTATTAGCCTCCATTGGGTCACAATGGATCCTTGCTTCTCTTAACCCCTGTGGTGTCACAATGCATCCCATGCCCTTTTAGGCCACTTGATGTCACAATGAATCATTTGATTCTTGGCCTCCATGGTGACATAATAGATCCTTGCTTCTATTGGTCCCGGTGCTGTAACAATCCATCCCTGGCCATTTTAGGCCCCCTGGTGTCACAAGGGATCATTAGATTGTTAGCATGCATTGGGTCACAATGGTTCCTTGCTTCTCTTAGCCCCTGTGGTGTCACAATGCATCCCATGCCCTTTTAGGCCACTTGGTGTTACAATGAATCATTTGAGTCTTGGTCTCTATTGTGTCATAATATTTCCATGTTTTTATTGTGCCCCATGCTTTCACAATTCATCCCTGGCCCTATTGCAAACCCTGGTGTCACAATGGATCATTAGATTGTTAACCTGCATTGGGTCACAATGGTTCCTTGCTTCTCTTAACCTCTGTGGTGTCACAATGCATTCCAAGCCCTTTTAGGCCACTTGGTCTTACAATGAACCATTTGATTCTTGGCCTCCATGGTGGCATAATTGTACCAGGTTTTAATTGGGCCCCATGCTTTCACAATTCATCCCTGGCCCTTTTAGGCCCATTGGTGTCACAAGGGACCATTAGATTGTTAGCCTCCATTAGGTAACAATGGTTCCTTGCTTCTCTTAACCTCTGTGGTGTCACAATGCATTCCATGCCATTTTAGGCCACTTGATGTCACAATGAATCATTTGATTCTTGGCCTCCATGGTGGCATAATTGTACCAGGTTTTAATTGGGCCCCATGCTTTCACAATTCATCCCTGGCCCTTTTAGGCCCATTGGTGTCACAAGGGACCATTAGATTGTTAGCCTCCATTGGGTAACAATGGTTCCTTGCTTCTCTTAACCTCTGTGGTGTCACAATGCATTCCATGCCATTTTAGGCCACTTGATGTCACAATGAATCATTTGATTCTTGGCCTCCATGGTGGCATAATTGTACCAGGTTTTAATTGGGCCCCATGCTTTCACAATTCATCCCTGGCCCTTTTAGGCCCATTGGTGTCACAAGGGATCATTAGATTGTTAGCCTCCATTGGGTAACAATGGTTCCTTGCTTCTCTTAACCTCTGTGGTGTCACAATGCATTCCATGCCATTTTAGGCCACTTGATGTCACAATGAATCATTTGATTCTTGGCCTCCATGGTGTCATAATGGTTCCTTGTTTCTATTGGGCCCCATGCTGTCACAATTCATCCCTGGCCCTTTTACGCCCCCTGGTGTCAAATGGGATCCTGGGATTATTAGCCTCCATTGGGTCACAATGGATCCTTGCTTCTCTTAACCCCTGTTCTGTCACAATGCATCCCATGCCCTTTTAGGCCACTTGATGTCAATGAATCATTTCATTCTTGGCCTCCATGGTGACATAATATATCCTTGCTTCTATTGGTCCCCGTGCTGTAACAATCCATCCCTGGCCATTTTAGGCCCCCTGGTGTCACAAGGGATCATTAGATTGTTAGCCTGCATTGGGTCACAATGGTTCCTTGCTTCTCTTAGGCCCTGTGGTGTCACAATGCATCCCATGCCCTTTTAGGCCACTTGGTGTTACAATGAATCATTTGAGTCTTGGTCTCTATTGTGTCATAATATTTCCATGTTTTTATTGTGCCCCATGCTTTCACAATTCATCCCTGGCCCTATTGCAAACCCTGGTGTCACAATGGATCATTAGATTGTTAACCTGCATTGGGTCACAATGGTTCCTTGCTTCTCTTAACCTCTGTGGTGTCACAATGCATTCCAAGCCCTTTTAGGCCACTTGGTCTTACAATGAACCATTTGATTCTTGACCTTCATGGTGTCATAATGGTTCCTTGCTTCTATAGGTCCCCATGCTGTCACAGTTCATCCGTGGTCCTTTTGCACCCCCTGGTGTCAAAAGGGATTCTAAGATTGTTAGCCTGCCTTGGGTCACAATGGTTCCTTGCTTCTCTTAACCCCTGTGGTGTCACAATGCATCCCATGCCCTTTTAGGCCACTTGATGTCACAATGAATCATTTGATTTTTGGCCTCCATGGTGGCATAATTGTACCAGGTTTTAATTGGGCCCCATGCTTTCACAATTCATCCCTGGCCCTTTTAGGCCCATTGGTGCCACAAGGGATCATTAGATTGTTAGCCTCCATTGGGTAACAATGGTTCCTTGCTTCTCTTAACCTCTGTGGTGTCACAATGCATTCCATGCCATTTTAGGCCACTTGATGTCACAATGAATCATTTGATTCTTGGCCTCCATGGTGTCATAATGGTTCCTTGTTTCTATTGGGCCCCATGCTGTCACAATTCATCCCTGGCCCTTTTACGCCCCCTGGTGTCAAATGGGATCCTGGGATTATTAGCCTCCATTGGGTCACAATGGATCCTTGCTTCTCTTAACCCCTGTGGTGTCACAATGCATCCCATGCCCTTTTAGGCCACTTGATGTCACAATGAATCATTTGATTCTTGGCCTCCATGGTGGCATAATAGATCCTTGCTTCTATTGGTCCCCGTGCTGTAACAATCCATCCCTGGCCATTTTAGGCCCCCTGGTGTCACAAGGGATCATTAGATTGTTAGCCTGCATTGGGTCACAATGGTTCCTTGCTTCTCTTAGCCCCTGTGGTGTCACAATGCATCCCATGCCCTTTTAGGCCACTTGGTGTTACAATGAATCATTTGAGTCTTGGCCTCTATTGTGTCATAATATTTCCATGTTTTAATTGGTCCCCATGCTTTCACAATTCATCCCTGGCCCTATTGCAACCCCTGGTGTCACAATGGATCATTAGATTGTTAGCCTGCATTGGGTCACAATGGTTCCTTGCTTCTCTTAACCTCTGTGGTGTCACAATGCATTCCAAGCCCTTTTAGGCCACTTGGTCTTACAATGAACCATTTGATTCTTGACCTTCATGGTGTCATAATGGTTCCTTGCTTCTATAGGTCCCCATGCTGTCACAGTTCATCCGTGGTCCTTTTGCACCCCCTGGTGTCAAAAGGGATTCTAAGATTGTTAGCCTGCCTTGGGTCACAATGGTTCCTTGCTTCTCTTAACCCCTGTGGTGTCACAATGCATCCCATGCCCTTTTAGGCCACTTGATGTCACAATGAATCATTTGATTTTTGGCCTCCATGGTGGCATAATTGTACCAGGTTTTAATTGGGCCCCATGCTTTCACAATTCATCCCTGGCCATTTTAGGCCCATTGGTGTCACAAGGGACCATTAGATTGTTAGCCTCCATTGGGTAACAATGGTTCCTTGCTTCTCTTAACCTCTGTGGTGTCACAATGCATTCCATGCCATTTTAGGCCACTTGATGTCACAATGAATCATTTGATTCTTGGCCTCCATGGTGTCATAATAGTTCCTTGTTTCTATTGGGCCCCATGCTGTCACAGTTCATCCGTGGTCCTTTTGCACCCCCTGGTGTCAAAAGGGATTCTAAGATTGTTAGCCTGCCTTGGGTCACAAAGGATCCTTGCTTCTCTTAACCCCTGTGGTGTCACAATGCATCCCATGCCCTTTTAGGCCACTTGATGTCACAATGAATCATTTGATTTTTGGCCTCCATGGTGGCATAATTGTACCAGGTTTTAATTGGGCCCCATGCTTTCACAATTCATCCTTGGCCCTTTTAGGCCCATTGGTGTCACAAGGGACCATTAGATTGTTAGCCTCCATTGGGTCACAATGGATCCTTGCTTCTCTTAACCCCTGTGGTGTCACAATGAATCCAATGCCCTTTTATGGCACTTGATGTCAATGAATCATTTGATTCTTGGCCTCCATGGTGACATAATAGATCCTTGCTTCTATAGGTCCCGGTGCTGTAACAATCCATCCCTGGCCATTTTAGGCCCCCTGGTGTCACAAGGGATCATTAGATTGTTAGCCTGCCTTGGGTCACAATGGTTCCTTGCTTCTCTTAACCCCTGTGGTGTCACAATGCATCCCATGCCCTTTTAGGCCACTTGATGTCACAATGAATCATTTGATTTTTGGCCTCCATGGTGGCATAATTGTACCAGGTTTTAATTGGGCCCCATGCTTTCACAATTCATCCCTGGCCCTTTTAGGCCCATTGGTGCCACAAGGGATCATTAGATTGTTAGCCTCCATTGGGTAACAATGGTTCCTTGCTTCTCTTAACCTCTGTGGTGTCACAATGCATTCCATGCCATTTTAGGCCACTTGATGTCACAATGAATCATTTGATTCTTGGCCTCCATGGTGTCATAATGGTTCCTTGTTTCTATTGGGCCCCATGCTGTCACAATTCATCCCTGGCCCTTTTACGCCCCCTGGTGTCAAATGGGATCCTGGGATTATTAGCCTCCATTGGGTCACAATGGATCCTTGCTTCTCTTAACCCCTGTGCTGTCACAATGCATCCAATGCCCTTTTATGCCACTTGATGTCACAATGAATCATTTGATTCTTGGCCTCCATGGTGACATAATAGATCCTTGCTTCTATTGGTCCCTGTGCTGTAACAATCCATCCCTGGCCATTTTAGGCCCCCTGGTGTCACAAGGGATCATTAGATTGTTAGCCTGCATTGGGTCACAATGGTTCCTTGCTTCTCTTAGCCCCTGTGGTGTCACAATGCATCCGATGTCCTTTTAGGCCACTTGGTGTTACAATGAATCATTTGAGTCTTGGTCTCTATTGTGTCATAATATTTCCATGTTTTTATTGTGCCCCATGCTTTCACAATTCATCCCTGGCCCTATTGCAACCCCTGGTGTCACAATGGATCATTAGATTGTTAGCCTGCATTGGGTCACAATGGTTCCTTGCTTCTCTTAACCTCTGTGGTGTCACAATGCATTCCAAGACCTTTTAGGCCACTTGGTCTTACAATGAACCATTTGATTCTTGACCTTCATGGTGTCATAATGGTTCCTTGTTTCTATAGGTCCCCATGCTGTCACAGTTCATCCGTGGTCCTTTTGCACCCCCTGGTGTCAAAAGGGATTCTCAGATTGTTAGCCTGCCTTGGGTCACAATGGTTCCTTGCTTCTCTTAACCCCTGTGGTGTCACAATGCATCCCATGCCATTTTAGGCCACTTGATGTCACAATGAATCATTTGATTCTTGGCCTCCATGGTTTCATAATAGTTCCTTGTTTCTATTGGGCCCCATGCTGTCGCAGTTCATCCGTGGTCCTTTTACACCCCCTGGTGTCAAAAGGGATTCTAAGATTGTTAGCCTGCCTTGGGTCACAAAGGATCCTTGCTTCTCTTAACCCCTGTGGTGTCACAATGCATCCCATGCCCTTTTAGGCCACTTGATGTCACAATGAATCATTTGATTTTTGGCCTCCATGGTGGCATAATTGTACCAGGTTTTAATTGGGCCCCATGCTTTCACAATTCATCCCTGGCCCTTTTAGGCCCATTGGTGTCACAAGGGACCATTAGATTGTTAGCCTCCATTGGGTAACAATGGTTCCTTGCTTCTCTTAACCTCTGTGGTGTCACAATGCATCCCATGCCATTTTAGGCCACTTGATGTCACAATGAATCATTTGATTCTTGGCCTCCATGGTGTCATAATGGTTCCTTGTTTCTATTGGGCCCCATGCTGTCACAATTCATCCCTGGCCCTTTTACGCCCCCTGGTGTCAAATGGGATCCTGGGATTATTAGCCTCCATTGGGTCACAATGGATCCTTGCTTCTCTTAACCCCTGTGGTGTCACAATGCATCCCATGCCCTTTTAGGCCACTTGATGTCACAATGAATCATTTGATTCTTGGCCTCCATGGTGACATAATAGATCCTTGCTTCTATTGGTCCCCGTGCTGTAACAATCCATCCCTGGTCATTTTAGGCCCCCTGGTGTCACAAGGGATCATAAGATTGTTAGCCTGCATTGGGTCACAATGGTTCCTTGCTTCTCTTAGCCCCTGTGGTGTCACAATGCATCCCATGCCCTTTTAGGCCACTTGGTGTTACAATGAATCATTTGAGTCTTGGTCTCTATTGTGTCATAATATTTCCATGTTTTTATTGTGCCCCATGCTTTCACAATTCATCCCTGGCCCTATTGCAAACCCTGGTGTCACAATGGATCATTAGATTGTTAACCTGCATTGGGTCACAATGGTTCCTTGCTTCTCTTAACCTCTGTGGTGTCACAATGCATTCCAAGCCCTTTTAGGCCACTTGGTTCTACAATGAACCATTTGATTCTTGGCCTTCATGGTGTCATAATGGTTCCTTGCTTCTATAGGTCCCCATGCTGTCACAGTTCATCCGTGGTCCTTTTGCACCCCCTGGTGTCAAAAGGGATTCTAAGATTGTTAGCCTGCCTTGGGTCACAATGGTTCCTTGCTTCTCTTAACCCCTGTGGTGTCACAATGCATCCCATGCCCTTTTAGGCCACTTGATGTCACAATGAATCATTTGATTTTTGGCCTCCATGGTGGCATAATTGTACCAGGTTTTAATTGGGCCCCATGCTTTCACAATTCATCCCTGGCCATTTTAGGCCCATTGGTGTCACAAGGGACCATTAGATTGTTAGCCTCCATTGGGTAACAATGGTTCCTTGCTTCTCTTAACCTCTGTGGTGTCACAATGCATTCCATGCCATTTTAGGCCACTTGATGTCACAATGAATCATTTGATTCTTGGCCTCCATGGTGTCATAATAGTTCCTTGTTTCTATTGGGCCCCATGCTGTCACAGTTCATCCGTGGTCCTTTTGCACCCCCTGGTGTCAAAAGGGATTCTAAGATTGTTAGCCTGCCTTGGGTCACAAAGGATCCTTGCTTCTCTTAACCCCTGTGGTGTCACAATGCATCCCATGCCCTTTTAGGCCACTTGATGTCACAATGAATCATTTGATTTTTGGCCTCCATGGTGGCATAATTGTACCAGGTTTTAATTGGGCCCCATGCTTTCACAATTCATCCTTGGCCCTTTTAGGCCCATTGGTGTCACAAGGGACCATTAGATTGTTAGCCTCCATTGGGTAACAATGGTTCCTTGCTTCTCTTAACCTCTGTGGTGTCACAATGCATTCCATGCCATTTTAGGCCACTTGATGTCACAATGAATCATTTGATTCTTGGCCTCCATGGTGTCATAATGGTTCCTTGTTTCTATTGGGCCCCATGCTGTCACAATTCATCCCTGGCCCTTTTACGCCCCCTGGTGTCAAATGGGATCCTGGGATTATTAGCCTCCATTGGGTCACAATGGATCCTTGCTTCTCTTAACCCCTGTGGTGTCACAATGCATCCAATGCCCTTTTATGCCACTTGATGTCAATGAATCATTTGATTCTTGGCCTCCATGGTGACATAATAGATCCTTGCTTCTATAGGTCCCGGTGCTGTAACAATCCATCCCTGGCCATTTTAGGCCCCCTGGTGTCACAAGGGATCATTAGATTGTTAGCCTGCATTGGGTCACAATGGTTCCTTGCTTCTCTTAGCCCCTGTGGTGTCACAATGCATCCCATGCCCTTTTAGGCCACTTGGTGTTACAATGAATCATTTGAGTCTTGGTCTCTATTGTGTCATAATATTTCCATGTTTTTATTGTGCCCCATGCTTTCACAATTCATCCCTGGCCCTATTGCAACCCCTGGTGTCACAATGGATCATTAGATTGTTAGCCTGCATTGGGTCACAATGGTTCCTTGCTTCTCTTAACCTCTGTGGTGTCATAATGCATTCCAAGACCTTTTAGGCCACTTGGTCTTACAATGAACCATTTGATTCTTGACCTTCATGGTGTCATAATGGTTCCTTGTTTCTATTGGGCCCCATGCTGTCGCAGTTCATCCGTGGTCCTTTTGCACCCCCTGGTGTCAAAAGGGATTCTAAGATTGTTAGCCTGCCTTGGGTCACAAAGGATCCTTGCTTCTCTTAACCCCTGTGGTGTCACAATGCATCCCATGCCCTTTTAGGCCACTTGATGTCACAATGAATCATTTGATTTTTGGCCTCCATGGTGGCATAATTGTACCAGGTTTTAATTGGGCCCCATGCTTTCACAATTCATCCTTGGCCCTTTTAGGCCCATTGGTGTCACAAGGGACCATTAGATTGTTAGCCTCCATTGGGTAACAATGGTTCCTTGCTTCTCTTAACCTCTGTGGTGTCACAATGCATTCCATGCCATTTTAGGCCACTTGATGTCACAATGAATCATTTGATTCTTGGCCTCCATGGTGTCATAATGGTTCCTTGTTTCTATTGGTCCCCATGCTGTCACAATTCATCCCTGGCCCTTTTACGCCCCCTGGTGCCAAATGGGATCCTGGGATTATTAGCCTCCATTGGGTCACAATGGATCCTTGCTTCTCTTAACCCCTGTGCTGTCACAATGCATCCCATGCCCTTTTAGGCCACTTGATGTCAATGAATCATTTGATTCTTGGCCTCCATGGTGACATAATAGATCCTTGCTTCTATTGGTCCCCGTGCTGTAACAATCCATCCCTGGCCATTTTAGGCCCCCTGGTGTCACAAGGGATCATTAGATTGTTAGCCTGCATTGGGTCACAATGGTTCCTTGCTTCTCTTAGGCCCTGTGGTGTCACAATGCATCCCATGCCCTTTTAGGCCACTTGGTGTTACAATGAATCATTTGAGTCTTGGTCTCTATTGTGTCATAATATTTCCATGTTTTTATTGTGCCCCATGCTTTCACAATTCATCCCTGGCCCTATTGCAAACCCTGGTGTCACAATGGATCATTAGATTGTTAACCTGCATTGGGTCACAATGGTTCCTTGCTTCTCTTAACCTCTGTGGTGTCACAATGCATTCCAAGCCCTTTTAGGCCACTTGGTCTTACAATGAACCATTTGATTCTTGGCCTTCATGGTGTCATAATGGTTCCTTGCTTCTATAGGTCCCCATGCTGTCACAGTTCATCCGTGGTCCTTTTGCACCCCCTGGTGTCAAAAGGGATTCTAAGATTGTTAGCCTGCCTTGGGTCACAATGGTTCCTTGCTTCTCTTAACCCCTGTGGTGTCACAATGCATCCCATGCCCTTTTAGGCCACTTGATGTCACAATGAATCATTTGATTTTTGGCCTCCATGGTGGCATAATTGTACCAGGTTTTAATTGGGCCCCATGCTTTCACAATTCATCCCTGGCCCTTTTAGGCCCATTGGTGCCACAAGGGATCATTAGATTGTTAGCCTCCATTGGGTAACAATGGTTCCTTGCTTCTCTTAACCTCTGTGGTGTCACAATGCATTCCATGCCATTTTAGGCCACTTGATGTCACAATGAATCATTTGATTCTTGGCCTCCATGGTGTCATAATGGTTCCTTGTTTCTATTGGGCCCCATGCTGTCACAATTCATCCCTGGCCCTTTTACGCCCCCTGGTGTCAAATGGGATCCTGGGATTATTAGCCTCCATTGGGTCACAATGGATCCTTGCTTCTCTTAACCCCTGTGCTGTCACAATGCATCCAATGCCCTTTTATGCCACTTGATGTCACAATGAATCATTTGATTCTTGGCCTCCATGGTGACATAATAGATCCTTGCTTCTATTGGTCCCCGTGCTGTAACAATCCATCCCTGGCCATTTTAGGCCCCCTGGTGTCACAAGGGATCATTAGATTGTTAGCCTGCATTGGGTCACAATGGTTCCTTGCTTCTCTTAGCCCCTGTGGTGTCACAATGCATCCGATGTCCTTTTAGGCCACTTGGTGTTACAATGAATCATTTGAGTCTTGGTCTCTATTGTGTCATAATATTTCCATGTTTTTATTGTGCCCCATGCTTTCACAATTCATCCCTGGCCCTATTGCAACCCCTGGTGTCACAATGGATCATTAGATTGTTAGCCTGCATTGGGTCACAATGGTTCCTTGCTTCTCTTAACCTCTGTGGTGTCATAATGCATTCCAAGACCTTTTAGGCCACTTGGTCTTACAATGAACCATTTGATTCTTGACCTTCATGGTGTCATAATGGTTCCTTGTTTCTATAGGTCCCCATGCTGTCACAGTTCATCGGTGGTCCTTTTGCACCCCCTGGTGTCAAAAGGGATTCTAAGATTGTTAGCCTGCCTTGGGTCACAATGGTTCCTTGCTTCTCTTAACCCCTGTGGTGTCACAATGCATCCCATGCCCTTTTAGGCCACTTGATGTCACAATGAATCATTTGATTTTTGGCCTCCATGGTGGCATAATTGTACCAGGTTTTAATTGGGCCCCATGCTTTCACAATTCATCCCTGGCCCTTTTAGGCCCATTGGTGTCACAAGGGACCATTAGATTGTTAGCCTCCATTGGGTAACAATGGTTCCTTGCTTCTCTTAACCTCTGTGGTGTCACAATGCATCCCATGCCATTTTAGGCCACTTGATGTCACAATGAATCATTTGATTCTTGGCCTCCATGGTGTCATAATAGTTCCTTGTTTCTATTGGGCCCCATGCTGTCGCAGTTCATCCGTGGTCCTTTTACACCCCCTGGTGTCAAAAGGGATTCTAAGATTGTTAGCCTGCCTTGGGTCACAAAGGATCCTTGCTTCTCTTAACCCCTGTGGTGTCACAATGCATCCCATGCCCTTTTAGGCCACTTGATGTCACAATGAATCATTTGATTTTTGGCCTCCATGGTGGCATAATTGTACCAGGTTTTAATTGGGCCCCATGCTTTCACAATTCATCCTTGGCCCTTTTAGGCCCATTGGTGTCACAAGGGACCATTAGATTGTTAGCCTCCATTGGGTAACAATGGTTCCTTGCTTCTCTTAACCTCTGTGGTGTCACAATGCATTCCATGCCATTTTAGGCCACTTGATGTCACAATGAATCATTTGATTCTTGGCCTCCATGGTGTCATAATGGTTCCTTGTTTCTATTGGGCCCCATGCTGTCACAATTCATCCCTGGCCCTTTTACGCCCCCTGGTGTCAAATGGGATCCTGGGATTATTAGCCTCCATTGGGTCACAATGGATCCTTGCTTCTCTTAACCCCTGTGGTGTCACAATGCATCCCATGCCCTTTTAGGCCACTTGATGTCACAATGAATCATTTGATTCTTGGCCTCCATGGTGACATAATAGATCCTTGCTTCTATTGGTCCCCGTGCTGTAACAATCCATCCCTGGCCATTTTAGGCCCCCTGGTGTCACAAGGGATCATAAGATTGTTAGCCTGCATTGGGTCACAATGGTTCCTTGCTTCTCTTAGCCCCTGTGGTGTCACAATGCATCCCATGCCCTTTTAGGCCACTTGGTGTTACAATGAATCATTTGAGTCTTGGTCTCTATTGTGTCATAATATTTCCATGTTTTTATTGTGCCCCATGCTTTCACAATTCATCCCTGGCCCTATTGCAACCCCTGGTGTCACAATGGATCATTAGATTGTTAGCCTGCATTGGGTCACAATGGTTCCTTGCTTCTCTTAACCTCTGTGGTGTCATAATGCATTCCAAGACCTTTTAGGCCACTTGGTCTTACAATGAACCATTTGATTCTTGACCTTCATGGTGTCATAATGGTTCCTTGTTTCTATTGGGCCCCATGCTGTCGCAGTTCATCCGTGGTCCTTTTGCACCCCCTGGTGTCAAAAGGGATTCTAAGATTGTTAGCCTGCCTTGGGTCACAAAGGATCCTTGCTTCTCTTAACCCCTGTGGTGTCACAATGCATCCCATGCCCTTTTAGGCCACTTGATGTCACAATGAATCATTTGATTTTTGGCCTCCATGGTGGCATAATTGTACCAGGTTTTAATTGGGCCCCATGCTTTCACAATTCATCCCTGGCCCTTTTAGGCCCATTGGTGTCACAAGGGACCATTAGATTGTTAGCCTCCATTGGGTAACAATGGTTCCTTGCTTCTCTTAACCTCTGTGGTGTCACAATGCATCCCATGCCATTTTAGGCCACTTGATGTCATAATGAATCATTTGATTCTTGGCCTCCATGGTGTCATAATGGTTCCTTGTTTCTATTGGGCCCCATGCTGTCACAATTCATCCCTGGCCCTTTTACGCCCCCTGGTGTCAAATGGGATCCTGGGATTATTAGCCTCCATTGGGTCACAATGGATCCTTGCTTCTCTTAACCCCTGTGGTGTCACAATGCATCCCATGCCCTTTTAGGCCACTTGATGTCACAATGAATCATTTGATTCTTGGCCTCCATGGTGATATAATAGATCCTTGCTTCTATTGGTCCCCGTGCTGTAACAATCCATCCCTGGCCATTTTAGGCCCCCTGGTGTCACAAGGGATCATAAGATTGTTAGCCTGCATTGGGTCACAATGGTTCCTTGCTTCTCTTAGCCCCTGTGGTGTCACAATGCATCCCATGCCCTTTTAGGCCACTTGGTGTTACAATGAATCATTTGAGTCTTGGTCTCTATTGTGTCATAATATTTCCATGTTTTTATTGTGCCCCATGCTTTCACAATTCATCCCTGGCCCTATTGCAAACCCTGGTGTCACAATGGATCATTAGATTGTTAACCTGCATTGGGTCACAATGGTTCCTTGCTTCTCTTAACCTCTGTGGTGTCACAATGCATTCCAAGCCCTTTTAGGCCACTTGGTCTTACAATGAACCATTTGATTCTTGACCTTCATGGTGTCATAATGGTTCCTTGCTTCTATAGGTCCCCATGCTGTCACAGTTCATCCGTGGTCCTTTTGCACCCCCTGGTGTCAAAAGGGATTCTAAGATTGTTAGCCTGCCTTGGGTCACAATGGTTCCTTGCTTCTCTTAACCCCTGTGGTGTCACAATGCATCCCATGCCCTTTTAGGCCACTTGATGTCACAATGAATCATTTGATTTTTGGCCTCCATGGTGGCATAATTGTACCAGGTTTTAATTGGGCCCCATGCTTTCACAATTCATCCCTGGCCATTTTAGGCCCATTGGTGTCACAAGGGACCATTAGATTGTTAGCCTCCATTGGGTAACAATGGTTCCTTGCTTCTCTTAACCTCTGTGGTGTCACAATGCATTCCATGCCATTTTAGGCCACTTGATGTCACAATGAATCATTTGATTCTTGGCCTCCATGGTGTCATAATAGTTCCTTGTTTCTATTGGGCCCCATGCTGTCACAGTTCATCCGTGGTCCTTTTGCACCCCCTGGTGTCAAAAGGGATTCTAAGATTGTTAGCCTGCCTTGGGTCACAATGGTTCCTTGCTTCTCTTAACCCCTGTGGTGTCACAATGCATCCCATGCCCTTTTAGGCCACTTGATGTCACAATGAATCATTTGATTTTTGGCCTCCATGGTGGCATAATTGTACCAGGTTTTAATTGGGCCCCATGCTTTCACAATTCATCCTTGGCCCTTTTAGGCCCATTGGTGTCACAAGGGACCATTAGATTGTTAGCCTCCATTGGGTAACAATGGTTCCTTGCTTCTCTTAACCTCTGTGGTGTCACAATGCATTCCATGCCATTTTAGGCCACTTGATGTCACAATGAATCATTTGATTCTTGGCCTCCATGGTGTCATAATGGTTCCTTGTTTCTATTGGGCCCCATGCTGTCACAATTCATCCCTGGCCCTTTTACGCCCCCTGGTGTCAAATGGGATCCTGGGATTATTAGCCTCCATTGGGTCACAATGGATCCTTGCTTCTCTTAACCCCTGTGGTGTCACAATGCATTCCAAGACCTTTTAGGCCACTTGGTCTTACAATGAACCATTTGATTCTTGACCTTCATGGTGTCATAATGGTTCCTTGTTTCTATAGGTCCCCATGCTGTCACAGTTCATCCGTGGTCCTTTTGCACCCCCTGGTGTCAAAAGGGATTCTAAGATTGTTAGCCTGCCTTGGGTCACAAAGGATCCTTGCTTCTCTTAACCCCTGTGGTGTCACAATGCATCCCATGCCCTTTTAGGCCACTTGATGTCACAATGAATCATTTGATTTTTGGCCTCCATGGTGGCATAATTGTACCAGGTTTTAATTGGGCCCCATGCTTTCACAATTCATCCTTGGCCCTTTTAGGCCCATTGGTGTCACAAGGGACCATTAGATTGTTAGCCTCCATTGGGTAACAATGGTTCCTTGCTTCTCTTAACCTCTGTGGTGTCACAATGCATTCCATGCCATTTTAGGCCACTTGATGTCACAATGAATCATTTGATTCTTGGCCTCCATGGTGTCATAATGGTTCCTTGTTTCTATTGGGCCCCATGCTGTCACAATTCATCCCTGGCCCTTTTACGCCCCCTGGTGTCAAATGGGATCCTGGGATTATTAGCCTCCATTGGGTCACAATGGATCCTTGCTTCTCTTAACCCCTGTGGTGTCACAATGCATCCAATGCCCTTTTATGCCACTTGATGTCAATGAATCATTTGATTCTTGGCCTCCATGGTGACATAATAGATCCTTGCTTCTATAGGTCCCGGTGCTGTAACAATCCATCCCTGGCCATTTTAGGCCCCCTGGTGTCACAAGGGATCATTAGATTGTTAGCCTGCATTGGGTCACAATGGTTCCTTGCTTCTCTTAGCCCCTGTGGTGTCACAATGCATCCCATGCCCTTTTAGGCCACTTGGTGTTACAATGAATCATTTGAGTCTTGGTCTCTATTGTGTCATAATATTTCCATGTTTTTATTGTGCCCCATGCTTTCACAATTCATCCCTGGCCCTATTGCAACCCCTGGTGTCACAATGGATCATTAGATTGTTAGCCTGCATTGGGTCACAATGGTTCCTTGCTTCTCTTAACCTCTGTGGTGTCATAATGCATTCCAAGACCTTTTAGGCCACTTGGTCTTACAATGAACCATTTGATTCTTGACCTTCATGGTGTCATAATGGTTCCTTGTTTCTATTGGGCCCCATGCTGTCGCAGTTCATCCGTGGTCCTTTTGCACCCCCTGGTGTCAAAAGGGATTCTAAGATTGTTAGCCTGCCTTGGGTCACAAAGGATCCTTGCTTCTCTTAACCCCTGTGGTGTCACAATGCATCCCATGCCCTTTTAGGCCACTTGATGTCACAATGAATCATTTGATTTTTGGCCTCCATGGTGGCATAATTGTACCAGGTTTTAATTGGGCCCCATGCTTTCACAATTCATCCCTGGCCCTTTTAGGCCCATTGGTGTCACAAGGGACCATTAGATTGTTAGCCTCCATTGGGTAACAATGGTTCCTTGCTTCTCTTAACCTCTGTGGTGTCACAATGCATCCCATGCCATTTTAGGCCACTTGATGTCACAATGAATCATTTGATTCTTGGCCTCCATGGTGTCATAATGGTTCCTTGTTTCTATTGGGCCCCATGCTGTCACAATTCATCCCTGGCCCTTTTACGCCCCCTGGTGTCAAATGGGATCCTGGGATTATTAGCCTCCATTGGGTCACAATGGATCCTTGCTTCTCTTAACCCCTGTGGTGTCACAATGCATCCCATGCCCTTTTAGGCCACTTGATGTCACAATGAATCATTTGATTCTTGGCCTCCATGGTGACATAATAGATCCTTGCTTCTATTGGTCCCCGTGCTGTAACAATCCATCCCTGGCCATTTTAGGCCCCCTGGTGTCACAAGGGATCATAAGATTGTTAGCCTGCATTGGGTCACAATGGTTCCTTGCTTCTCTTAGCCCCTGTGGTGTCACAATGCATCCCATGCCCTTTTAGGCCACTTGGTGTTACAATGAATCATTTGAGTCTTGGTCTCTATTGTGTCATAATATTTCCATGTTTTTATTGTGCCCCATGCTTTCACAATTCATCCCTGGCCCTATTGCAAACCCTGGTGTCACAATGGATCATTAGATTGTTAACCTGCATTGGGTCACAATGGTTCCTTGCTTCTCTTAACCTCTGTGGTGTCACAATGCATTCCAAGCCCTTTTAGGCCACTTGGTCTTACAATGAACCATTTGATTCTTGACCTTCATGGTGTCATAATGGTTCCTTGCTTCTATAGGTCCCCATGCTGTCACAGTTCATCCGTGGTCCTTTTGCACCCCCTGGTGTCAAAAGGGATTCTAAGATTGTTAGCCTGCCTTGGGTCACAATGGTTCCTTGCTTCTCTTAACCCCTGTGGTGTCACAATGCATCCCATGCCCTTTTAGGCCACTTGATGTCACAATGAATCATTTGATTTTTGGCCTCCATGGTGGCATAATTGTACCAGGTTTTAATTGGGCCCCATGCTTTCACAATTCATCCCTGGCCATTTTAGGCCCATTGGTGTCACAAGGGACCATTAGATTGTTAGCCTCCATTGGGTAACAATGGTTCCTTGCTTCTCTTAACCTCTGTGGTGTCACAATGCATTCCATGCCATTTTAGGCCACTTGATGTCACAATGAATCATTTGATTCTTGGCCTCCATGGTGTCATAATAGTTCCTTGTTTCTATTGGGCCCCATGCTGTCACAGTTCATCCGTGGTCCTTTTGCACCCCCTGGTGTCAAAAGGGATTCTAAGATTGTTAGCCTGCCTTGGGTCACAATGGTTCCTTGCTTCTCTTAACCCCTGTGGTGTCACAATGCATCCCATGCCCTTTTAGGCCACTTGATGTCACAATGAATCATTTGATTTTTGGCCTCCATGGTGGCATAATTGTACCAGGTTTTAATTGGGCCCCATGCTTTCACAATTCATCCTTGGCCCTTTTAGGCCCATTGGTGTCACAAGGGACCATTAGATTGTTAGCCTCCATTGGGTAACAATGGTTCCTTGCTTCTCTTAACCTCTGTGGTGTCACAATGCATTCCATGCCATTTTAGGCCACTTGATGTCACAATGAATCATTTGATTCTTGGCCTCCATGGTGTCATAATGGTTCCTTGTTTCTATTGGGCCCCATGCTGTCACAATTCATCCCTGGCCCTTTTACGCCCCCTGGTGTCAAATGGGATCCTGGGATTATTAGCCTCCATTGGGTCACAATGGATCCTTGCTTCTCTTAACCCCTGTGGTGTCACAATGCATTCCAAGACCTTTTAGGCCACTTGGTCTTACAATGAACCATTTGATTCTTGACCTTCATGGTGTCATAATGGTTCCTTGTTTCTATAGGTCCCCATGCTGTCACAGTTCATCCGTGGTCCTTTTGCACCCCCTGGTGTCAAAAGGGATTCTAAGATTGTTAGCCTGCCTTGGGTCACAAAGGATCCTTGCTTCTCTTAACCCCTGTGGTGTCACAATGCATCCCATGCCCTTTTAGGCCACTTGATGTCACAATGAATCATTTGATTTTTGGCCTCCATGGTGGCATAATTGTACCAGGTTTTAATTGGGCCCCATGCTTTCACAATTCATCCTTGGCCCTTTTAGGCCCATTGGTGTCACAAGGGACCATTAGATTGTTAGCCTCCATTGGGTAACAATGGTTCCTTGCTTCTCTTAACCTCTGTGGTGTCACAATGCATTCCATGCCATTTTAGGCCACTTGATGTCACAATGAATCATTTGATTCTTGGCCTCCATGGTGTCATAATGGTTCCTTGTTTCTATTGGGCCCCATGCTGTCACAATTCATCCCTGGCCCTTTTACGCCCCCTGGTGTCAAATGGGATCCTGGGATTATTAGCCTCCATTGGGTCACAATGGATCCTTGCTTCTCTTAACCCCTGTGGTGTCACAATGCATCCAATGCCTTTTTATGCCACTTGATGTCAATGAATCATTTGATTCTTGGCCTCCATGGTGACATAATAGATCCTTGCTTCTATAGGTCCCGGTGCTGTAACAATCCATCCCTGGCCATTTTAGGCCCCCTGGTGTCACAAGGGATCATTAGATTGTTAGCCTGCATTGGGTCACAATGGTTCCTTGCTTCTCTTAGGCCCTGTGGTGTCACAATGCATCCCATGCCCTTTTAGGCCACTTGGTGTTACAATGAATCATTTGAGTCTTGGTCTCTATTGTGTCATAATATTTCCATGTTTTTATTGTGCCCCATGCTTTCACAATTCATCCCTGGCCCTATTGCAACCCCTGGTGTCACAATGGATCATTAGATTGTTAGCCTGCATTGGGTCACAATGGTTCCTTGCTTCTCTTAACCTCTGTGGTGTCATAATGCATTCCAAGACCTTTTAGGCCACTTGGTCTTACAATGAACCATTTGATTCTTGACCTTCATGGTGTCATAATGGTTCCTTGTTTCTATTGGGCCCCATGCTGTCGCAGTTCATCCGTGGTCCTTTTGCACCCCCTGGTGTCAAAAGGGATTCTAAGATTGTTAGCCTGCCTTGGGTCACAAAGGATCCTTGCTTCTCTTAACCCCTGTGGTGTCACAATGCATCCCATGCCCTTTTAGGCCACTTGATGTCACAATGAATCATTTGATTTTTGGCCTCCATGGTGGCATAATTGTACCAGGTTTTAATTGGGCCCCATGCTTTCACAATTCATCCCTGCCCGTTTTAGGCCCATTGGTGTCACAAGGGACCATTAGATTGTTAGCCTCCATTGGGTAACAATGGTTCCTTGCTTCTCTTAACCTCTGTGGTGTCACAATGCATTCCATGCCATTTTAGGCCACTTGATGTCACAATGAATCATTTGATTCTTGGCCTCCATGGTGTCATAATGGTTCCTTGTTTCTATTGGGCCCCATGCTGTCACAATTCATCCCTGGCCCTTTTACGCCCCCTGGTGTCAAATGGGATCCTGGGATTATTAGCCTCCATTGGGTCACAATGGATCCTTGCTTCTCTTAACCCCTGTGGTGTCACAATGCATCCCATGCCCTTTTAGGCCACTTGATGTCACAATGAATCATTTGATTCTGGCCTCCATGGTGACATAATAGATCCTTGCTTCTATTGGTCCCCGTGCTGTAACAATCCATCCCTGGCCATTTTAGGCCCCCTGGTGTCACAAGGGATCATTAGATTGTTAGCCTGCATTGGGTCACAATGGTTCCTTGCTTCTCTTAGCCCCTGTGGTGTCACAATGCATCCCATGCCCTTTTAGGCCACTTGGTGTTACAATGAATCATTTGAGTCTTGGTCTCTATTGTGTCATAATATTTCCATGTTTTTATTGTGCCCCATGCTTTCACAATTCATCCCTGGCCCTATTGCAACCCCTGGTGTCACAATGGATCATTAGATTGTTAGCCTGCATTGGGTCACAATGGTTCCTTGCTTCTCTTAACCTCTGTGGTGTCACAATGCATTCCAAGACCTTTTAGGCCACTTGGTCTTACAATGAACCATTTGATTCTTGACCTTCATGGTGTCATAATGGTTCCTTGCTTCTATAGGTCCCCATGCTGTCACAGTTCATCCGTGGTCCTTTTGCACCCCCTGGTGTCAAAAGGGATTCTAAGATTTTTAGCCTGCCTTGGGTCACAATGGTTCCTTGCTTCTCTTAACCCCTGTGGTGTCACAATGCATCCCATGCCCTTTTAGGCCACTTGATGTCACAATGAATCATTTGATTTTTGGCCTCCATGGTGGCATAATTGTACCAGGTTTTAATTGGGCCCCATGCTTTCACAATTCATCCCTGGCCCTTTTAGGCCCATTGGTGTCACAAGGGACCATTAGATTGTTAGCCTCCATTGGGTAACAATGGTTCCTTGCTTCTCTTAACCTCTGTGGTGTCACAATGCATTCCATGCCATTTTAGGCCACTTGATGTCACAATGAATCATTTGATTCTTGGCCTCCATGGTGACATAATAGACCCTTGCTTCTATTGGGCCCCATGCTGTCACAGTTCATCCGTGGTCCTTTTGCACCCCCTGGTGTCAAAAGGGATTCTAAGATTGTTAGCCTGCCTTGGGTCACAAAGGATCCTTGCTTCTCTTAACCCCTGTGGTGTCACAATGCATCCCATGCCCTTTTAGGCCACTTGATGTCACAATGAATCATTTGATTTTTGGCCTCCATGGTGGCATAATTGTACCAGGTTTTAATTGGGCCCCATGCTTTCACAATTCATCCCTGGCCCTTTTAGGCCCATTGGTGTCACAAGGGACCATTAGATTGTTAGCCTCCATTGGGTAACAATGGTTCCTTGCTTCTCTTAACCTCTGTGGTGTCACAATGCATATCATGCCATTTTAGGCCACTTGATGTCACAATGAATCATTTGATTCTTGGCCTCCATGGTGTCATAATGGTTCCTTGTTTCTATTGGGCCCCATGCTGTCACAATTCATCCCTGGCCCTTTTACGCCCCCTGGTGTCAAATGGGATCCTGGGATTATTAGCCTCCATTGGGTCACAATGGATCCTTGCTTCTCTTAACCCCTGTGGTGTCACAATGCATCCCATGCCCTTTTAGGCCACTTGATGTCACAATGAATCATTTGATTCTGGCCTCCATGGTGACATAATAGATCCTTGCTTCTATTGGTCCCCGTGCTGTAACAATCCATCCCTGGCCATTTTAGGCCCCCTGGTGTCACAAGGGATCATTAGATTGTTAGCCTGCATTGGGTCACAATGGTTCCTTGCTTCTCTTAGCCCCTGTGGTGTCACAATGCATCCCATGCCCTTTTAGGCCACTTGGTGTTACAATGAATCATTTGAGTCTTGGTCTCTATTGTGTCATAATATTTCCATGTTTTTATTGTGCCCCATGCTTTCACAATTCATCCCTGGCCCTATTGCAACCCCTGGTGTCACAATGGATCATTAGATTGTTAACCTGCATTGGGTCACAATGGTTCCTTGCTTCTCTTAACCTCTGTGGTGTCACAATGCATTCCAAGACCTTTTAGGCCACTTGGTCTTACAATGAACCATTTGATTCTTGGCCTTCATGGTGTCATAATGGTTCCTTGCTTCTATAGGTCCCCATGCTGTCACAGTTCATCCGTGGTCCTTTTGCGCCCCCTGGTGTCAAAAGGGATTCTAAGATTGTTAGCCTGCCTTGGGTCACAATGGTTCCTTGCTTCTCTTAACCCCTGTGGTGTCACAATGCATCCCATGCCCTTTTAGGCCACTTGATGTCACAATGAATCATTTGATTTTTGGCCTCTATGGTGGCATAATTGTACCAGGTTTTAATTGGGCCCCATGCTGTCACAATTCATCCCTGGCCCTTTTAGGCTCATTGGTGTCACAAGGGACCATTAGATTGTTAGCCTGCATTGGGTCACAATGGTTCCTTGCTTCTCTTTACCCCTGTGGTGTCACAATGCATCCCATGCCCTTTTAGGCCACTTGATGTCACAATGAATCATTTGATTTTTGGCCTCCATGGTGGCATAATTGTACCAGGTTTTAATTGGGCCCCATGCTTTCACAATTCATCCCTGGCCCTTTTAGGCCCATTGGTGTCACAAGGGACCATTAGATTGTTAGCCTCCATTGGGTCACAATGGTTCCTTGCTTCTCTTAACCTCTGTGGTGTCACAATGCATTCCATGCCATTTTAGGCCACTTGATGTCACAATGAATCATTTGATTCTTGGCCTCCATGGTGTCATAATAGTTCCTTGTTTCTATTGGGCCCCATGCTGTCGCAGTTCATCCGTGGTCCTTTTGCGCCCCCTGGTGTCAAAAGGGATTCTAAGATTGTTAGCCTGCCTTGGGTCACAAAGGATCCTTGCTTCTCTTAACCCCTGTGGTGTCACAATGCATCCCATGCCCTTTTAGGCCACTTGATGTCACAATGAATCATTTGATTTTTGGCCTCCATGGTGGCATAATTGTACCAGGTTTTAATTGGGCCCCATGCTTTCACAATTCATCCCTGGCCCTTTTAGGCCCATTGGTGTCACAAGGGACCATTAGATTGTTAGCCTCCATTGGGTAACAATGGTTCCTTGCTTCTCTTAACCTCTGTGGTGTCACAATGCATTCCATGCCATTTTAGGCCACTTCATGTCACAATGAATCATTTGATTCTTGGCCTCCATGGTGTCATAATGGTTCCTTGTTTCTATTGGGCCCCATGCTGTCACAATTCATCCCTGGCCCTTTTACGCCCCCTGGTGTCAAATGGGATCCTGGGATTATTAGCCTCCATTGGGTCACAATGGATCCTTGCTTCTCTTAACCCCTGTGGTGTCACAATGCATCCCATGCCCTTTTAGGCCACTTGATGTCACAATGAATCATTTGATTCTTGGCCTCCATGGTGACATAATAGATCCTTGCTTCTATTGGTCCCCGTGCTGTAACAATCCATCCCTGGCCATTTTAGGCCCCCTGGTGTCACAAGGGATCATTAGATTGTTAGCCTGCATTGGGTCACAATGGTTCCTTGCTTCTCTTAGCCCCTGTGGTGTCACAATGCATCCCATGCCCTTTTAGGCCACTTGGTGTTACAATGAATCATTTGAGTCTTGGTCTCTATTGTGTCATAATATTTCCATGTTTTTATTGTGCCCCATGCTTTCACAATTCATCCCTGGCCCTATTGCAAACCCTGGTGTCACAATGGATCATTAGATTGTTAACCTGCATTGGGTCACAATGGTTCCTTGCTTCTCTTAACCTCTGTGGTGTCACAATGCATTCCAAGCCCTTTTAGGCCACTTGGTCTTACAATGAACCATTTGATTCTTGGCCTTCATGGTGTCATAATGGTTCCTTGCTTCTATAGGTCCCCATGCTGTCACAGTTCATCCGTGGTCCTTTTGCACCCCCTGGTGTCAAAAGGGATTCTAAGATTGTTAGCCTGCCTTGGGTCACAATGGTTCCTTGCTTCTCTTAACCCCTGTGGTGTCACAATGCATCCCATGCCCTTTTAGGCCACTTGATGTCACAATGAATCATTTGATTTTTGGCCTCCATGGTGGCATAATTGTACCAGGTTTTAATTGGGCCCCATGCTTTCACAATTCATCCCTGGCCCTTTTAGGCCCATTGGTGTCACAAGGGACCATTAGATTGTTAGCCTCCATTGGGTAACAATGGTTCCTTGCTTCTCTTAACCTCTGTGGTGTCACAATGCATCCCATGCCATTTTAGGCCACTTGATGTCACAATGAATCATTTGATTCTTGGCCTCCATGGTGTCATAATGGTTCCTTGTTTCTATTGGGCCCCATGCTGTCACAATTCATCCCTGGCCCTTTTACGCCCCCTGGTGTCAAATGGGATCCTGGGATTATTAGCCTCCATTGGGTCACAATGGATCCTTGCTTCTCTTAACCCCTGTGGTGTCACAATGCATCCCATGCCCTTTTAGGCCACTTGATGTCACAATGAATCATTTGATTCTTGGCCTCCATGGTGGCATAATAGATCCTTGCTTCTATTGGTCCCCGTGCTGTAACAATCCATCCCTGGCCATTTTAGGCCCCCTGGTGTCACAAGGGATCATTAGATTGTTAGCCTGCATTGGGTCACAATGGTTCCTTGCTTCTCTTAACCCCTGTGGTGTCACAATGCATCCCATGCCCTTTTAGGCCACTTGATGTCACAATGAATCATTTGATTTTTGGCCTCCATGGTGGCATAATTGTACCAGGTTTTAATTGGGCCCCATGCTTTCACAATTCATCCCTGGCCCTTTTAGGCCCATTGGTGTCACAAGGGACCATTAGATTGTTAGCCTCCATTGGGTAACAATGGTTCCTTGCTTCTCTTAACCTCTGTGGTGTCACAATGCATATCATGCCATTTTAGGCCACTTGATGTCACAATGAATCATTTGATTCTTGGCCTCCATGGTGTCATAATGGTTCCTTGTTTCTATTGGGCCCCATGCTGTCACAATTCATCCCTGGCCCTTTTACGCCCCCTGGTGTCAAATGGGATCCTGGGATTATTAGCCTCCATTGGGTCACAATGGATCCTTGCTTCTCTTAACCCCTGTGGTGTCACAATGCATCCCATGCCCTTTTAGGCCACTTGATGTCACAATGAATCATTTGATTCTGGCCTCCATGGTGACATAATAGATCCTTGCTTCTATTGGTCCCCGTGCTGTAACAATCCATCCCTGGCCATTTTAGGCCCCCTGGTGTCACAAGGGATCATTAGATTGTTAGCCTGCATTGGGTCACAATGGTTCCTTGCTTCTCTTAGCCCCTGTGGTGTCACAATGCATCCCATGCCCTTTTAGGCCACTTGGTGTTACAATGAATCATTTGAGTCTTGGTCTCTATTGTGTCATAATATTTCCATGTTTTTATTGTGCCCCATGCTTTCACAATTCATCCCTGGCCCTATTGCAACCCCTGGTGTCACAATGGATCATTAGATTGTTAACCTGCATTGGGTCACAATGGTTCCTTGCTTCTCTTAACCTCTGTGGTGTCACAATGCATTCCAAGACCTTTTAGGCCACTTGGTCTTACAATGAACCATTTGATTCTTGGCCTTCATGGTGTCATAATGGTTCCTTGCTTCTATAGGTCCCCATGCTGTCACAGTTCATCCGTGGTCCTTTTGCGCCCCCTGGTGTCAAAAGGGATTCTAAGATTGTTAGCCTGCCTTGGGTCACAATGGTTCCTTGCTTCTCTTAACCCCTGTGGTGTCACAATGCATCCCATGCCCTTTTAGGCCACTTGATGTCACAATGAATCATTTGATTTTTGGCCTCTATGGTGGCATAATTGTACCAGGTTTTAATTGGGCCCCATGCTGTCACAATTCATCCCTGGCCCTTTTAGGCTCATTGGTGTCACAAGGGACCATTAGATTGTTAGCCTGCATTGGGTCACAATGGTTCCTTGCTTCTCTTTACCCCTGTGGTGTCACAATGCATCCCATGCCCTTTTAGGCCACTTGATGTCACAATGAATCATTTGATTTTTGGCCTCCATGGTGGCATAATTGTACCAGGTTTTAATTGGGCCCCATGCTTTCACAATTCATCCCTGGCCCTTTTAGGCCCATTGGTGTCACAAGGGACCATTAGATTGTTAGCCTCCATTGGGTCACAATGGTTCCTTGCTTCTCTTAACCTCTGTGGTGTCACAATGCATTCCATGCCATTTTAGGCCACTTGATGTCACAATGAATCATTTGATTCTTGGCCTCCATGGTGTCATAATAGTTCCTTGTTTCTATTGGGCCCCATGCTGTCGCAGTTCATCCGTGGTCCTTTTGCGCCCCCTGGTGTCAAAAGGGATTCTAAGATTGTTAGCCTGCCTTGGGTCACAAAGGATCCTTGCTTCTCTTAACCCCTGTGGTGTCACAATGCATCCCATGCCCTTTTAGGCCACTTGATGTCACAATGAATCATTTGATTTTTGGCCTCCATGGTGGCATAATTGTACCAGGTTTTAATTGGGCCCCATGCTTTCACAATTCATCCCTGGCCCTTTTAGGCCCATTGGTGTCACAAGGGACCATTAGATTGTTAGCCTCCATTGGGTAACAATGGTTCCTTGCTTCTCTTAACCTCTGTGGTGTCACAATGCATTCCATGCCATTTTAGGCCACTTCATGTCACAATGAATCATTTGATTCTTGGCCTCCATGGTGTCATAATGGTTCCTTGTTTCTATTGGGCCCCATGCTGTCACAATTCATCCCTGGCCCTTTTACGCCCCCTGGTGTCAAATGGGATCCTGGGATTATTAGCCTCCATTGGGTCACAATGGATCCTTGCTTCTCTTAACCCCTGTGGTGTCACAATGCATCCCATGCCCTTTTAGGCCACTTGATGTCACAATGAATCATTTGATTCTTGGCCTCCATGGTGACATAATAGATCCTTGCTTCTATTGGTCCCCGTGCTGTAACAATCCATCCCTGGCCATTTTAGGCCCCCTGGTGTCACAAGGGATCATTAGATTGTTAGCCTGCATTGGGTCACAATGGTTCCTTGCTTCTCTTAGCCCCTGTGGTGTCACAATGCATCCCATGCCCTTTTAGGCCACTTGGTGTTACAATGAATCATTTGAGTCTTGGTCTCTATTGTGTCATAATATTTCCATGTTTTTATTGTGCCCCATGCTTTCACAATTCATCCCTGGCCCTATTGCAAACCCTGGTGTCACAATGGATCATTAGATTGTTAACCTGCATTGGGTCACAATGGTTCCTTGCTTCTCTTAACCTCTGTGGTGTCACAATGCATTCCAAGCCCTTTTAGGCCACTTGGTCTTACAATGAACCATTTGATTCTTGGCCTTCATGGTGTCATAATGGTTCCTTGCTTCTATAGGTCCCCATGCTGTCACAGTTCATCCGTGGTCCTTTTGCACCCCCTGGTGTCAAAAGGGATTCTAAGATTGTTAGCCTGCCTTGGGTCACAATGGTTCCTTGCTTCTCTTAACCCCTGTGGTGTCACAATGCATCCCATGCCCTTTTAGGCCACTTGATGTCACAATGAATCATTTGATTTTTGGCCTCCATGGTGGCATAATTGTACCAGGTTTTAATTGGGCCCCATGCTTTCACAATTCATCCCTGGCCCTTTTAGGCCCATTGGTGTCACAAGGGACCATTAGATTGTTAGCCTCCATTGGGTAACAATGGTTCCTTGCTTCTCTTAACCTCTGTGGTGTCACAATGCATCCCATGCCATTTTAGGCCACTTGATGTCACAATGAATCATTTGATTCTTGGCCTCCATGGTGTCATAATGGTTCCTTGTTTCTATTGGGCCCCATGCTGTCACAATTCATCCCTGGCCCTTTTACGCCCCCTGGTGTCAAATGGGATCCTGGGATTATTAGCCTCCATTGGGTCACAATGGATCCTTGCTTCTCTTAACCCCTGTGGTGTCACAATGCATCCCATGCCCTTTTAGGCCACTTGATGTCACAATGAATCATTTGATTCTTGGCCTCCATGGTGGCATAATAGATCCTTGCTTCTATTGGTCCCCGTGCTGTAACAATCCATCCCTGGCCATTTTAGGCCCCCTGGTGTCACAAGGGATCATTAGATTGTTAGCCTGCATTGGGTCACAATGGTTCCTTGCTTCTCTTAACCCCTGTGGTGTCACAATGCATCCCATGCCCTTTTAGGCCACTTGGTGTTACAATGAATCATTTGAGTCTTGGTCTCTATTGTGTCATAATATTTCCATGTTTTTATTGTGCCCCATGCTTTCACAATTCATCCCTGGCCCTATTGCAACCCCTGGTGTCACAATGGATCATTAGATTGTTAGCCTGCATTGGGTCACAATGGTTCCTTGCTTCTCTTAACCTCTGTGGTGTCACAATGCATTCCAAGACCTTTTAGGCCACTTGGTCTTACAATGAACCATTTGATTCTTGACCTTCATGGTGTCATAATGGTTCCTTGCTTCTATAGGTCCCCATGCTGTCACAGTTCATCCGTGGTCCTTTTGCACCCCCTGGTGTCAAAAGGGATTCTAAGATTGTTAGCCTGCCTTGGGTCACAATGGTTCCTTGCTTCTCTTAACCCCTGTGGTGTCACAATGCATCCCATGCCCTTTTAGGCCACTTGATGTCACAATGAATCATTTGATTTTTGGCCTCCATGGTGGCATAATTGTACCAGGTTTTAATTGGGCCCCATGCTTTCACAATTCATCCCTGGCCCTTTTAGGCCCATTTGTGTCACAAGGGACCATTAGATTGTTAGCCTCCATTGGGTAACAATGGTTCCTTGCTTCTCTTAACCTCTGTGGTGTCACAATGCATTCCATGCCATTTTAGGCCACTTGATGTCACAATGAATCATTTGATTCTTGGCCTCCATGGTGTCATAATAGTTCCTTGTTTCTATTGGGCCCCATGCTGTCGCAGTTCATCCGTGGTCCTTTTGAACCCCCTGGTGTCAAAAGGGATTCTAAGATTGTTAGCCTGCCTTGGGTCACAAAGGATCCTTGCTTCTCTTAACCCCTGTGGTGTCACAATGCATCCCATGCCCTTTTAGGCCACTTGATGTCACAATGAATCATTTGGTTTTTGGCCTCCATGGTGGCATAATTGTACCAGGTTTTAATTGGGCCCCATGCTTTCACAATTCATCCCTGGCCATTTTAGGCCCATTGGTGTCACAAGGGACCATTAGATTGTTAGCCTCCCTTGGGTCACAATGATTCCTTGCTTCTCTTAGCCCCTGTGGTGTCACAATGCATTCCATGCCATTTTAGGCCACTTGATGTCACAATGAATCATTTGATTCTTGGCCTCCATGGTGTCATAATGGTTCCTTGTTTCTATTGGGGCCCATGCTGTCACAATCCATCCCTGGCCCTTTTACGCCCCCTGGTGTCAAATGGGATCCTGGGATTATTAGCCTCCATTGGGTCACAATGGATCCTTGCTTCTCTTAACCTCTGTGCTGTCACAATGCATCCCATGCCCTTTTAGGCCACTTGATGTCAATGAATCATTTGATTCTTGGCCTCCATGGTGATATAATAGATCCTTGCTTCTATTGGTCCCCGTGCTGTAACAATCCATCCCTGGCCATTTTAGGCCCCCTGGTGTCACAAGGGATCATTAGATTGTTAGCCTGCATTGGGTCACAATGGTTCCTTGCTTCTCTTAGCCCCTGTGGTGTCACAATGCATCCCATGCCCTTTTAGGCCACTTGGTGTTACAATGAATCATTTGAGTCTTGGTCTCTATTGTGTCATAATATTTCCATGTTTTTATTGTGCCCCATGCTTTCACAATTCATCCCTGGCCCTATTGCAACCCCTGGTGTCACAATGGATCATTAGATTGTTAGCCTGCCTTGGGTCACAAAGGATCCTTGCTTCTCTTAACCCCTGTGGTGTCACAATGCATCCCATGCCCTTTTAGGCCACTTGATGTCACAATGAATCATTTGATTCTTGGCGTCCATGGTGGCATAATAGATCCTTGCTTCCATTGGTCCCCGTGCTGTTACAATCCATCCCTGGCCATTTTAGGCCCCCTGGTGTCACAAGGGATCATTAGATTTTTAGCAAGCATTGGGTCACAATGGTTCCTTGCTTCTCTTAACCTCTGTGGTGTCACAATGCATCCCATGCCCTTTTAGGCCACTTGATGTCACAATGAATCATTTGATTCTTGGCCTCCATGGTGACATAAGAGATCCTTGCTTCTATTGGTCCCGGTGCTGTAACAATTCATCCCTGGCCCTTTTTATACCCCCTGGTGCCACAAGGGATCATTAGATTGTTAGCCTGCATTGGGTCACAATGGTTCCTTGCTTCTCTTAACCTCTGTGGTGTCACAATGCATTCCAAGCCCTTTTATGCCACTTGGTCTTACAATGAACCATTTGATTCTTGGCCTTCATGGTGTCATAATGGTTCCTTGTTTCTATTGGTCCCCATGCTGTCACAATTCATCCCTGGCCCTTTTACGCCCCCTGGTGTCAAATGGGATCCTGGGATTATTAGCCTCCATTGGGTCACAATGGATCCTTGCTTCTCTGAACCCCTGTGGTGTCACAATGCATCCCATGCACTTTTTTGGCCACTTGATGTCACAATGAATCATTTGATTCTTGGCCTCCATGGTGGCATAATAGATCCTTGCTTCTATTGGTCCCCGTGCTGTAACAATCCATCCCTGGCCATTTTAGGCCCCCTGGTGTCACAAGGGATCATTAGATTTTTAGCCTGCATTGGGTCACAATGGTTCCTTGCTTCTCTTAACCCCTGTGGTGTCACAATGCATCCCGTGCCCTTTTAGGCCACTTGATGTCACAATGAATCATTTGATTTTTGGCGTCCATGGTGGCATAATTGTACCAGGATTTAATTGGGCCCCATGCTTTCACAATTCATCCCTGGTCCTTTTAGGCCCATTGGTGTCACAAGGGACCATTAGATTGTTAGCCTCCATTGGGTAACACTGGTTCCTTGCTTCTCTTAACCTCTGTGGTGTCACAATGCATTCCATGCCATTTTAGGCCACTTGATGTCACAATGAATCATTTGATTCTTGGCCTCCATGGTGGCATAATAGTTCCTTGTTTCTATTGGGCCCCATGCTGTCACAGTTCATCCGTGGTCCTTTTGAACCCCCTGGTGTCAAAAGGGATTCTAAGATTGTTAGCCTGACTTGGGTCACAACGGATCCTTGCTTCTCGTAACCCCTGTGGTGTCACAATGCATCCCATGCCCTTTTAGGCCACTTGATGTCACAATGAATCATTTGATTTTTGGCCTCCATGGTGGCATAATTGTACCAGGTTTTAATTGGGCCCCATGCTTTCACAATTCATCCCTGGCCCTTTTAGGCCCATTGGTGTCACAAGGGACCATTAGATTGTTAGCCTCCATTGGGTAACAATGGTTCCTTGCTTCTCTTAACCTCTGTGGTGTCACAATGCATTCCATGCCATTTTAGGCCACTTGATGTCACAATGAATCATTTGATTCTTGGCGTCCATGGTGGCATAATAGATCCTTGCTTCCATTGTTCCCCGTGCTGTTACAATCCATCCCTGGCCATTTTAGGCCCCCTGGTGTCACAAGGGATCATTAGATTATTAGCAAGCATTGGGTCACAATGGTTCCTTGCTTCTCTTAACCTCTGTGGTGTCACAATGCATCCCATGCCCTTTTAGGCCACTTGATGTCACAATGAATCATTTGATTCTTGGCCTCCATGGTGACATAAGAGATCCTTGCTTCTATTGGTCCCCGTGCTGTAACAATTCATCCCTGGCCCTTTTTATACCCCCTGGTGCCACAAGGGATCATTAGATTGTTAGCCTGCATTGGGTCACAATGGTTCCTTGCTTCTCTTAACCTCTGTGGTGTCACAATGCATTCCAAGCCCTTTTATGCCACTTGGTCTTACAATGAACCATTTGATTCTTGGCCTTCATGGTGTCATAATGGTTCCTTGTTTCTATTGGTCCCCATGCTGTCACAATTCATCCCTGGCCCTTTTTATATCCCCTGGTGCCACAAGGGATCATTAGATTATTAGCCTCCATTGGGTCACAATGGATCCTTGCTTCTCTGAACCCCTGTGGTGTCACAATGCATCCCATGCACTTTTTTGGCCACTTGATGTCACAATGAATCATTTGATTCTTGGCCTCCATGGTGGCATAATAGATCCTTGCTTCTATTGGTCCCCGTGCTGTAACAATCCATCCCTGGCCATTTTAGGCCCCCTGGTGTCACAAGGGATCATTAGATTTTTAGCCTGCATTGGGTCACAATGGTTCCTTGCTTCTCTTAACCCCTGTGGTGTCACAATGCATCCCGTGCCCTTTTAGGCCACTTGATGTCACAATGAATCATTTGATTTTTGGCCTCCATGGTGGCATAATTGTACCAGGTTTTAATTGGGCCCCATGCTTTCACAATTCATCCCTGGCCCTTTTAGGCCCATTGGTGTCACAAGGGACCATTAGATTGTTAGCCTCCATTGGGTAACAATGGTTCCTTGCTTCTCTTAACCTCTGTGGTGTCACAATGCATTCCATGCCATTTTAGGCCACTTGATGTCACAATGAATCATTTGATTCTTGGCCTCCATGGTGTCATAATGGTTCCTTGTTTCTATTGGGCCCCATGCTGTCACAATATATCCCTGGCCCTTTTACGCCCCCTGGTGTCAAATGGGATCCTGGGATTATTAGCCTCCATTGGGTCACAATGGATCCTTGCTTCTCTTAACCCCTGTGGTGTCACAATGCATCCCATGCCCTTTTAGGCCACTTGATGTCACAATGAATCATTTGATTCTTGGCCTCCATGGTGACATAATAGATCCTTGCTTCTATTGGTCCCCGTGCTGTAACAATTCATCCCTGGCCCTTTTTATACCCCCTGGTGCCACAAGGGATCATTAGATTGTTAGCCTGCTTTGGGTCACAATGGTTCCTTGCTTCTCTTAACCCCTGTGGTGTCACAATGCATCCCATGCCCTTTGAGGCCACTTGATGTCACAATGAATCATTTGATTTTTGGCCTCCATGGTGGCATAATTGTACCAGGTTTTAATTGGGCCCCATGCTTCCACAATTCATCCCTGGCCCTTTTAGGCCCATTGGTGTCACAAGGAACCATTAGATTGTTAGCCTCCATTGGGTAACAATGGTTCCTTGCTTCTCTTAACCTCTGTGGTGTCACAATGCATTCCATGCCATTTTAGGCCACTTGATGTCACAATGAATCATTTGATTCTTGGCCTCCATGGTGACATAATAGATCCTTGCTTCTATTGGTCCCCGTGCTGTAACAATCCATCCCTGGCCATTTTAGGCCCCCTGGTGTCACAAGGGATCATTAGATTGTTAGCCTGCATTGGGTCACAATGGTTCCTTGCTTCTCTTAGGCCCTGTGGTGTCACAATGCATCCCATGCCCTTTTAGGCCACTTGGTGTTACAATGAATCATTTGAGTCTTGGTCTCTATTGTGTCATAATATTTCCATGTTTTTATTGTGCCCCATGCTTTCACAATTCATCCCTGGCCCTATTGCAACCCCTGGTGTCACAATGGATCATTAGATTGTTAGCCTGCCTTGGGTCACAAAGGATCCTTGCTTCTCTTAACCCCTGTGGTGTCACAATGCATCCCATGCCATTTTAGGCCACTTGATGTCACAATGAATCATTTGATTCTTGGCGTCCATGGTGGCATAATAGATCCTTGCTTCCATTGGTCCCCGTGCTGTTACAATCCATCCCTGGCCATTTTAGGCCCCCTGGTGTCACAAGGGACCATTAGATTTTTAGCAAGCATTGGGTCACAATGGTTCCTTGCTTCTCTTAACCTCTGTGGTGTCACAATGCATCCCATGCCCTTTTAGGCCACTTGATGTCACAATGAATCATTTGATTCTTGGCCTCCATGGTGACATAAGAGATCCTTGCTTCTATTGGTCCCCGTGCTGTAACAATTCATCCCTGGCCCTTTTTATACCCCCTGGTGCCACAAGGGATCATTAGATTGTTAGCCTGCATTGGGTCACAATGGTTCCTTGCTTCTCTTAACCTCTGTGGTGTCACAATGCATTCCAAGCCCTTTTATGCCACTTGGTCTTACAATGAACCATTTGATTCTTGGCCTTCATGGTGTCATAATGGTTCCTTGTTTCTATTGGTCCCCATGCTGTCACAATTCATCCCTGGCCCTTTTACGCCCCCTGGTGTCAAATGGGATCCTGGGATTATTAGCCTCCATTGGGTCACAATGGATCCTTGCTTCTCTGAACCCCTGTGGTGTCACAATGCATCCCATGCCCTTTTTTGGCCACTTGATGTCACAATGAATCATTTGATTCTTGGCCTCCATGGTGGCATAATAGATCCTTGCTTCTATTGGTCCCCGTGCTGTAACAATCCATCCCTGGCCATTTTAGGCCCCCTGGTGTCACAAGGGATCATTAGATTTTTAGCCTGCATTGGGTCACAACGGTTCCTTGCTTCTCTTAACCCCTGTGGTGTCACAATGCATCCCGTGCCCTTTTAGGCCACTTGATGTCACAATGAATCATTTGATTTTTGGCCTCCATGGTGGCATAATTGTACCAGGATTTAATTGGGCCCCATGCTTTCACAATTCATCCCTGGTCCTTTTAGGCCCATTGGTGTCACAAGGGACCATTAGATTGTTAGCCTCCATTGGGTAACACTGGTTCCTTGCTTCTCTTAACCTCTGTGGTGTCACAATGCATTCCATGCCATTTTAGGCCACTTGATGTCACAATGAATCATTTGATTCTTGGCCTCCATGGTGGCATAATAGTTCCTTGTTTCTATTGGGCCCCATGCTGTCACAGTTCATCCGTGGTCCTTTTGAACCCCCTGGTGTCAAAAGGGATTCTAAGATTGTTAGCCTGACTTGGGTCACAACGGATCCTTGCTTCTCGTAACCCCTGTGGTGTCACAATGCATCCCATGCCCTTTTAGGCCACTTGATGTCACAATGAATCATTTGATTTTTGGCCTCCATGGTGGCATAATTGTACCAGGTTTTAATTGGGCCCCATGCTTTCACAATTCATCCCTGGCCCTTTTAGGCCCATTGGTGTCACAAGGGACCATTAGATTGTTAGCCTCCATTGGGTAACAATGGTTCCTTGCTTCTGTTAACCTCTGTGGTGTCACAATGCATTCCATGCCATTTTAGGCCACTTGATGTCACAATGAATCATTTGATTCTTGGCCTCCATGGTGTCATAATGGTTCCTTGTTTCTATTGGGCCCCATGCTGTCACAATATATCCCTGGCCCTTTTACGCCCCCTGGTGTCAAATGGGATCCTGGGATTATTAGCCTCCATTGGGTCACAATGGATCCTTGCTTCTCTTAACCCCTGTGGTGTCACAATGCATCCCATGCCCTTTTAGGCCACTTGATGTCACAATGAATCATTTGATTCTTGGCCTCCATGGTGACATAATAGATCCTTGCTTCTATTGGTCCCCGTGCTGTAACAATCCATCCCTGGCCATTTTAGGCCCCCTGGTGTCACAAGGGATCATTAGATTGTTAGCCTGCATTGGGTCACAATGGTTCCTTGGTTCTCTTAGCCCCTGTGGTGTCACAATGCATCCCATGCCCTTTTAGGCCACTTGATGTCACAATGAATCATTTGATTCTTGGCCTCCATGGTGACATAATAGACCCTTGCTTCTGTTGGTCCCCGTGCTGTAACAATTCATCCCTGGCCCTTTTTATACCCCCTGGTGCCACAAGGGATCATTAGATTGTTAGCCTGCTTTGGGTCACAATGGTTCCTTGCTTCTCTTAACCCCTGTGGTGTCACAATGCATCCCATGCCCTTTGAGGCCACTTGATGTCACAATGAATCATTTGATTTTTGGCCTCCATGGTGGCATAATTGTACCAGGTTTTAATTGGGCCGCATGCTTCCACAATTCATCCCTGGCCCTTTTAGGCCCATTGGTGTCACAAGGAACCATTAGACTGTTAGCCTCCATTGGGTAACAATGGTTCCTTGCTTCTCTTAACCTCTGTGGTGTCACAATGCATTCCATGCCATTTTAGGCCACTTGATGTCACAATGAATCATTTGATTCTTGGCCTCCATGGTGTCATAATGGTTCCTTGTTTCTATTGGGCCCCATGCTGTCACAATTCATCCCTGGCCCTTTTACGCCCCCTGGTGCCAAATGGGATCCTGGGATTATTAGCCTCCATTGGGTCACAATGGATCCTTGCTTCTCTTAACCCCTGTGGTGTCACAATGCATCCCATGCCCTTTTAGGCCACTTGATGTCACAATGAATCATTTGATTCTTGGCCTCCATGGTGGCATAATAGATCCTTGCTTCCATTGGTCCCCGTGCTGTAACAATCCATCCCTGGCCATTTTAGGCCCCCTGGTGTCACAAGGGATCATTAGATTTTTAGCAAGCATTGGGTCACAATGGTTCCTTGCTTCTCTTAACCTCTGTGGTGTCACAATGCATCCCATGCCCTTTTAGGCCACTTGATGTCACAATGAATCATTTGATTCTTGGCCTCCATGGTGACATAAGAGATCCTTGCTTCTATTGGTCCCCGTGCTGTAACAATTCATCCCTGGCCCTTTTTATACCCCCTGGTGCCACAAGGGATCATTAGATTGTTAGCCTGCATTGGGTCACAATGGTTCCTTGCTTCTCTTAACCTCTGTGGTGTCACAATGCATTCCAAGCCCTTTTATGCCACTTGGTCTTACAATGAACCATTTGATTCTTGGCCTTCATGGTGTCATAATGGTTCCTTGTTTCTATTGGTCCCCATGCTGTCACAATTCATCCCCGGCCCTTTTACGCCCCCTGGTGTCAAATGGGATCCTGGGATTATTAGCCTCCATTGGGTCACAATGGATCCTTGCTTCTCTGAACCCCTGTGGTGTCACAATGCATTCCATGCCATTTTAGGCCACTTGATGTCACAATGAATCATTTGATTCTTGGCCTCCATGGTGGCATAATAGTTCCTTGTTTCTATTGGGCCCCATGCTGTCACAGTTCATCCGTGGGCCTTTTGAACCCCCTGGTGTCAAAAGGGATTCTAAGATTGTTAGCCTGACTTGGGTCACAACGGATCCTTGCTTCTCGTAACCCCTGTGGTGTCACAATGCATCCCATGCCCTTTTAGGCCACTTGATGTCACAATGAATCATTTGATTTTTGGCCTCCATGGTGGCATAATTGTACCAGGTTTTAATTGGGCCCCATGCTTTCACAATTCATCCCTGGCCCTTTTAGGCCCATTGGTGTCACAAGGGACCATTAGATTGTTAGCCTCCATTGGGTAACAATGGTTCCTTGCTTCTCTTAACCTCTGTGGTGTCACAATGCATTCCATGCCATTTTAGGCCACTTGATGTCACAATGAATCATTTGATTCTTGGCCTCCATGGTGTCATAATGGTTCCTTGTTTCTATTGGGCCCCATGCTGTCACAATATATCCCTGGCCCTTTTACGCCCCCTGGTGTCAAATGGGATCCTGGGATTATTAGCCTCCATTGGGTCACAATGGATCCTTGCTTCTCTTAACCCCTGTGGTGTCACAATGCATCCCATGCCCTTTTAGGCCACTTGATGTCACAATGAATCATTTGATTCTTGGCCTCCATGGTGACATAATAGATCCTTGCTTCTATTGGTCCCCGTGCTGTAACAATCCATCCCTGGCCATTTTAGGCCCCCTGGTGTCACAAGGGATCATTAGATTGTTAGCCTGCATTGGGTCACAATGGTTCCTTGGTTCTCTTAGCCCCTGTGGTGTCACAATGCATCCCATGCCCTTTTAGGCCACTTGATGTCACAATGAATCATTTGATTCTTGGCCTCCATGGTGACATAATAGACCCTTGCTTCTATTGGTCCCCGTGCTGTAACAATTCATCCCTGGCCCTTTTTATACCCCCTGGTGCCACAAGGGACCATTAGATTGTTAGCCTGCTTTGGGTCACAATGGTTCCTTGCTTCTCTTAACCCCTGTGGTGTCACAATGCATCCCATGCCCTTTGAGGCCACTTGATGTCACAATGAATCATTTGATTTTTGGCCTCCATGGTGGCATAATTGTACCAGGTTTTAATTGGGCCCCATGCTTCCACAATTCATCCCTGGCCCTTTTAGGCCCATTGGTGTCACAAGGAACCATTAGATTGTTAGCCTCCATTGGGTAACAATGGTTCCTTGCTTCTCTTAACCTCTGTGGTGTCACAATGCATTCCATGCCATTTTAGGCCACTTGATGTCACAATGAATCATTTGATTCTTGGCCTCCATGGTGTCATAATGGTTCCTTGTTTCTATTGGGCCCCATGCTGTCACAATTCATCCCTGGCCCTTTTACGCCCCCTGGTGCCAAATGGGATCCTGGGATTATTAGCCTCCATTGGGTCACAATGGATCCTTGCTTCTCTGAACCCCTGTGGTGTCACAATGCATCCCATGCCCTTTTAGGCCACTTGATGTCACAATGAATCATTTGATTCTTGGCTTCCATGGTGGCATAATAGATCCTTGCTTCTATTGGTCCCCGTGCTGTAACAATCCATCCCTGGCCATTTTAGGCCCCCTGGTGTCACAAGGGATCATTAGATTTTTAGCCTGCATTGGGTCACAATGGTTCCTTGCTTCTCTTAACCTCTGTGGTGTCACAATGCATCCCATGCCCTTTTAGGCCACTTGATGTCACAATGAATCATTTGATTCTTGGCCTCCATGGTGACATAAGAGATCCTTGCTTCTATTGGTCCCCGTGCTGTAACAATTCATCCCTGGCCCTTTTTATACCCCCTGGTGCCACAAGGGATCATTAGATTGTTAGCCTGCATTGGGTCACAAAGGTTCCTTGCTTCTCTTAACCTCTGTGATGTCACAATGCATTCCAAGCCCTTTTATGCCACTTGGTCTTACAATGAACCATTTGATTCTTGGCCTTCATGGTGTCATAATGGTTCCTTGTTTCTATTGGTCCCCATGCTGTCACAATTCATCCCTGGCCCTTTTACGCCCCCTGGTGTCAAATGGGATCCTGGGATTATTAGCCTCCATTGGGTCACAATGGATCCTTGCTTCTCTGAACCCCTGTGGTGTCACAATGCATCCCATGCCCTTTTTTGGCCACTTGATGTCACAATGAATCATTTGATTCTTGGCCTCCATGGTGGCATAATAGATCCTTGCTTCTATTGGTCCCCGTGCTGTAACAATCCATCCCTGGCCATTTTAGGCCCCCTGGTGTCACAAGGGATCATTAGATTTTTAGCCTGCATTGGGTCACAATGGTTCCTTGCTTCTCTTAACCCCTGTGGTGTCACAATGCATCCCATGCCCTTTTAGGCCACTTGATGTCACAATGAATCATTTGATTTTTGGCCTCCATGGTGGCATAATTGTACCAGGTTTTAATTGGGCCCCATGCTTTCACAATTCATCCCTGGCCCTTTTAGGCCCATTGGTGTCACAAGGAACCATTAGATTGTTAGCCTCCATTGGGTAACAATGGTTCCTTGCTTCTCTTAACCTCTGTGGTGTCACAATGCATTCCATGCCATTTTAGGCCACTTGATGTCACAATGAATCATTTGATTCTTGGCCTCCATGGTGTCATAATGGTTCCTTGTTTCTATTGGTCCCCATGCTGTCACAATTCATCCCTGGCCATTTTACGCCCCCTGGTGCCAAATGGGATCCTGGGATTATTAGCCTCCATTGGGTCACAATGGATCCTTGCTTCTCTTAACCCCTGTGGTGTCACAATGCATCCCATGCCCTTTTAGGCCACTTGATGTCACAATGAATCATTTGATTCTTGGCGTCCATGGTGGCATAATAGATCCTTGCTTCTATTGGTCCCCGTGCTGTAACAATCCATCCCTGGCCATTTTAGGCCCCCTGGTGTCACAAGGGATCATTAGATTTTTAGCAAGCATTGGGTCACAATGGTTCCTTGCTTCTCTTAACCTCTGTGGTGTCACAATGCATCCCATGCCCTTTTAGGCCACTTGATGTCACAATGAATCATTTGATTCTTGGCCTCCATGGTGACATAATAGACCCTTGCTTCTATTGGTCCCCGTGCTGTAACAATTCATCCCTGGCCCTTTTTATATCCCCTGGTGCCACAAGGGATCATTAGATTGTTAGCCTGCATTGGGTCACAATGGTTCCTTGCTTCTCTTAACCTCTGTTGTGTCACAATGCATTCCAAGCCCTTTTAGGCCACTTGGTCTTACAATGACCCATTTGATTCTTGGCCTTCATGGTGTCATAATGGTTCCTTGTTTCTATTGGTCCCCATGCTGTCACAATTCATCCCTGGCCCTTTTACGCCCCCTGGTGCCAAATGGGATCCTGGGATTATTAGCCTCCATTGGGTCACAATGGATCCTTGCTTCTCTTAACCCCTGTGGTGTCACAATGCGTCCCATGCCCTTTTAGGCCACTTGATGTCACAATGAATCATTTGATTCTTGGCCTCCATGGTGGCAAAATAGATCCTTGCTTCTATTGGTCCCCGAGCTGTAACAATCCATCCCTGGCCATTTTAGGCCCCCTGGTGTCACAAGGGATCATTAGATTTTTAGCAAGCATTGGGTCACAATGGTTCCTTGCTTCTCTTAACCTCTGTGGTGTCACAATGCATCCCATGCCCTTTTAGGCCACTTGATGTCACAATGAATCATTTGATTCTTGGCCTCCATGGTGACATAATAGACCCTTGCTTCTATTGGTCCCCGTGCTGTAACAATTCATCCCTGGCCCTTTTTATACCCCCTGGTGCCACAAGGGATCATTAGATTGTTAGCCTGCTTTGGGTCACAATGGTTCCTTGCTTCTCTTAACCTCTGTGGTGTCACAATGCATCCCATGCCCTTTTAGGCCACTGGATGTCACAATGAATCATTTGATTTTTGGCCTCCATGGTGGCATAATTGTACCAGGTTTTAATTGGGCCCCATGCTTTCACAATTCATCCCTGGCCCTTTTAGGCCCATTGGTGTCACAAGGAACCATTAGATTGTTAGCCTCCATTGGGTAACAATGGTTCCTTGCTTCTCTTAACCTCTGTGGTGTCACAATGCATTCCATGCCATTTTAGGCCACTTGATGTCACAATGAATCATTTGATTCTTGGCCTCCATGGTGTCATAATGGTTCCTTGTTTCTATTGGTCCCCATGCTGTCACAATTCATCCCTGGCCATTTTACGCCCCCTGGTGCCAAATGGGATCCTGGGATTATTAGCCTCCATTTCGTCACAATGGATCCTTGCTTCTCTTAACCCCTGTGGTGTCACAATGCATCCCATGCCCTTTTAGGCCACTTGATGTCACAATGAATCATTTGATTCTTGGCCTCCATGGTGGCATAATAGATCCTTGCTTCTATTGGTCCCCGTGCTGTAACAATCCATCCCTGGCCATTTTAGGCCCCCTGGTGTCACAAGGGATCATTAGATTTTTAGCAAGCATTGGGTCACAATGGTTCCTTGCTTCTCTTAACCTCTGTGGTGTCACAATGCATCCCATGCCCTTTTAGGCCACTTGATGTCACAATGAATCATTTGATTCTTGGCCTCCATGGTGACATAATAGACCCTTGCTTCTATTGGTCCCCGTGCTGTAACAATTCATCCCTGGCCCTTTTTATATCCCCTGGTGCCACAAGGGATCATTAGATTGTTAGCCTGCATTGGGTCACAATGGTTCCTTGCTTCTCTTAACCTCTGTTGTGTCACAATGCATTCCAAGCCCTTTTAGGCCACTTGGTCTTACAATGACCCATTTGATTCTTGGCCTTCATGGTGTCATAATGGTTCCTTGTTTCTATTGGTCCCCATGCTGTCACAATTCATCCCTGGCCCTTTTACGCCCCCTGGTGCCAAATGGGATCCTGGGATTATTAGCCTCCATTGGGTCACAATGGATCCTTGCTTCTCTTAACCCCTGTGGTGTCACAATGCATCCCATGCCCTTTTAGGCCACTTGATGTCACAATGAATCATTTGATTCTTGGCCTCCATGGTGGCAAAATAGATCCTTGCTTCTATTGGTCCCCGAGCTGTAACAATCCATCCCTGGCCATTTTAGGCCCCCTGGTGTCACAAGGGATCATTAGATTTTTAGCAAGCATTGGGTCACAATGGTTCCTTGCTTCTCTTAACCTCTGTGGTGTCACAATGCATCCCATGCCCTTTTAGGCCACTTGATGTCACAATGAATCATTTGATTCTTGGCCTCCATGGTGACATAATAGACCCTTGCTTCTATTGGTCCCCGTGCTGTAACAATTCATCCCTGGCCCTTTTTATACCCCCTGGTGCCACAAGGGATCATTAGATTGTTAGCCTGCATTGGGTCACAATGGTTCCTTGCTTCTCTTAACCTCTGTGGTGTCACAATGCATCCCATGCCCTTTTAGGCCACTGGATGTCACAATGAATCATTTGATTTTTGGCCTCCATGGTGGCATAATTGTACCAGGTTTTAATTGGGCCCCATGCTTTCACAATTCATCCCTGGCCCTTTTAGGCCCATTGGTGTCACAAGGAACCATTAGATTGTTAGCCTCCATTGGGTAACAATGGTTCCTTGCTTCTCTTAACCTCTGTGGTGTCACAATGCATTCCATGCCATTTTAGGCCACTTGATGTCACAATGAATCATTTGATTCTTGGCCTCCATGGTGTCATAATGGTTCCTTGTTTCTATTGGTCCCCATGCTGTCACAATTCATCCCTGGCCCTTTTACGCCCCCTGGTGCCAAATGGGATCCTGGGATTATTAGCCTCCATTGGGTCACAATGGATCCTTGCTTCTCTTAACCCCTGTGGTGTCACAATGCATCCCATGCCCTTTTAGGCCACTTGATGTCACAATGAATCATTTGATTCTTGGCCTCCATGGTGGCATAATAGATCCTTGCTTCTTTTGGTCCCCGTGCTGTAACAATCCATCCCTGGCCATTTTAGGCCCCCTGGTGTCACAAGGGATCATTAGATTTTTAGCAAGCATTGGGTCACAATGGTTCCTTGCTTCTCTTAACCTCTGTGGTGTCACAATGCATCCCATGCCCTTTTAGGCCACTTGATGTCACAATGAATCATTTGATTCTTGGCCTCCATGGTGACATAATAGATCCTTGCTTCTATTGGTCCCCGTGCTGTAACAATTCATCCCTGGCCCTTTTTATAGCCCCTGGTGCCACAAGGGACCATTAGATTGTTAGCCTGCATTGGGTCACAATGGTTCCTTGCTTCTCTTAACCTCTGTGGTGTCACAATGCATTCCAAGCCCTTTTAGGCCACTTGGTCTTACAATGAACCATTTGATTCTTGGCCTTCATGGTGTCATAATGGTTCCTTGTTTCTATTGGGCCCCATGCTGTCACAATTCATCCCTGGCCCTTTTACGCCCCCTGGTGTCAAATGGGATCCTGGGATTATTAGCCTCCATTGGGTCACAATGGATCCTTGCTTCTCTGAACCCCTGTGGTGTCACAATGCATCCCATGCCCTTTTAGGCCACTTGATGTCACAATGAATCATTTGATTCTTGGCCTCCGTGGTGACATAATAGATCCTTGCTTCTATTGGTCCCCGTGCTGTTACAATTCATCCCTGGCCATTTTAGGCCCCCTGGTGTCACAAGGGATCATTAGATTGTTAGCCTGCATTGGGTCACAATGGTTCCTTGCTTCTCTTAACCTCTGTGGTGTCACAATGCATCCCATGCCATTTTAGGCCACTTCATGTCACAATGAATCATTTGATTCTTGGCCTCCATGGTGGCATAATAGATCCTTGCTTCTTTTGGTCCACGTGCTGTAACAATCCATCCCTGGCCATTTTAGGCCCCCTGGTGTCACAAGGGATCATTAGATTGTTAGCCTGCATTGGGTCACAATGGTTCCTTGCTTCTCTTAACCTCTGTGGTGTCACAATGCATCCCATGCCCTTTTAGGCCACTTGATGTCACAATGAACCATTTGATTTTTGGCCTCCATGGTGGCATAATTTTACCAGGTTTTAATTGGGCCCCATGCTTTCACAATCCATCCCTGGCCCTTTTACGCCCCCTGGTGCCAAATGGGATCCTGGGATTATTAGCCTCCATTGGGTCACAATGGATCCTTGCTTCTCTTAACCCCTGTGGTGTCACAATGCATCCCATGCCCTTTTAGGCCACTTGATGTCACAATGAATCATTTGATTCTTGGCCTCCATGGTGGCAAAATAGATCCTTGCTTCTATTGGTCCCCGAGCTGTAACAATCCATCCCTGGCCATTTTAGGCCCCCTGGTGTCACAAGGGATCATTAGATTTTTAGCAAGCATTGGGTCACAATGGTTCCTTGCTTCTCTTAACCTCTGTGGTGTCACAATGCATCCCATGCCCTTTTAGGCCACTTGATGTCACAATGAATCATTTGATTCTTGGCCTCCATGGTGACATAATAGATCCTTGCTTCTATTGGTCCCCGTGCTGTAACAATTCATCCCTGGCCCTTTTTATACCCCCTGGTGCCACAAGGGATCATTAGATTGTTAGCCTGCATTGGGTCACAATGGTTCCTTGCTTCTCTTAACCTCTGTGGTGTCACAATGCATTCCAAGCCCTTTTAGGCCACTTGGTCTTACAATGAACCATTTGATTCTTGGCCTTCATGGTGTCATAATGGTTCCTTGTTTCTATTGGGCCCCATGCTGTCACAATTCATCCCTGGCCCTTTTACGCCCCCTGGTGTCAAATGGGATCCTGGGATTATTAGCCTCCATTGGGTCATAATGGATCCTTGCTTCTCTGAACCCCTGTGGTGTCACAATGCATCCCATGCCCTTTTAGGCCACTTGATGTCACAATGAATCATTTGATTCTTGGCCTCCATGGTGGCATAATAGATCCTTGCTTCTATTGGTCCCCGTGCTGTAACAATCCATCCCTGGCCATTTTAGGCCCCCTGGTGTCACAAGGGACCATTAGATTTTTAGCCTGCATTGGGTCACAATGGTTCCTTGCTTCTCTTAACCTCTGTGGTGTCACAATGCATCCCATGCCCTTTTAGGCCACTTGATGTCACAATGAATCATTTGATTTTTGGCCTCCATGGTGGCATAATTGTACCAGGTTTTAATTGGGCCCCATGCTTTCACAATTCATCCCTGGCCCTTTTAGGCCCATTGGTGTCACAAGGAACCATTAGATTGTTAGCCTCCATTGGGTAACAATGGTTCCTTGCTTCTCTTAACCTCTGTGGTGTCACAATGCATTCCATGCCATTTTAGGCCACTTGATGTCACAATGAATCATTTGATTCTTGGCCTCCATGGTGTCATAATGGTTCCTTGTTTCTATTGGTCCCCATGCTGTCACAATTCATCCCTGGCCCTTTTACGCCCCCTGGTGCCAAATGGGATCCTGGGATTATTAGCCTCCATTGGGTCACAATGGATCCTTGCTTCTCTGAACCCCTGTGGTGTCACAATGCATCCCATGCCCTTTTAGGCCACTTGATGTCACAATGAATCATTTGATTCTTGGCCTCCATGGTGGCATAATAGATCCTTGATTCTATTGATCCCCGTGCTGTAACAATCCATCCCTGGCCATTTTAGGCCCCCTGGTGTCACAAGGGATCATTAGATTTTTAGCAAGCATTGGGTCACAATGGTTCCTTGCTTCTCTTAACCTCTGTGGTGTCACAATGCATCCCATGCCCTTTTAGGCCACTTGATGTCACAATGAATCATTTGATTCTTGGCCTCCATGGTGACATAATAGATCCTTGCTTCTATTGGTCCCCGTGCTGTAACAATTCATCCCTGGCCCTTTTTATAGCCCCTGGTGCCACAAGGGACCATTAGATTGTTAGCCTGCATTGGGTCACAATGGTTCCTTGCTTCTCTTAACCTCTGTGGTGTCACAATGCATTCCAAGCCCTTTTAGGCCACTTGGTCTTACAATGAACCATTTGATTCTTGGCCTTCATGGTGTCATAATGGTTCCTTGTTTCTATTGGGCCCCATGCTGTCACAATTCATCCCTGGCCCTTTTACGCCCCCTGGTGTCAAATGGGATCCTGGGATTATTAGCCTCCATTGGGTCACAATGGATCCTTGCTTCTCTGAACCCCTGTGGTGTCACAATGCATCCCATGCCCTTTTAGGCCACTTGATGTCACAATGAATCATTTGATTCTTGGCCTCCGTGGTGACATAATAGATCCTTGCTTCTATTGGTCCCCGTGCTGTTACAATTCATCCCTGGCCATTTTAGGCCCCCTGGTGTCACAAGGGATCATTAGATTGTTAGCCTGCATTGGGTCACAATGGTTCCTTGCTTCTCTTAACCTCTGTGGTGTCACAATGCATCCCATGCCATTTTAGGCCACTTCATGTCACAATGAATCATTTGATTCTTGGCCTCCATGGTGGCATAATAGATCCTTGCTTCTTTTGGTCCACGTGCTGTAACAATCCATCCCTGGCCATTTTAGGCCCCCTGGTGTCACAAGGGATCATTAGATTGTTAGCCTGCATTGGGTCACAATGGTTCCTTGCTTCTCTTAACCTCTGTGGTGTCACAATGCATCCCATGCCCTTTTAGGCCACTTGATGTCACAATGAACCATTTGATTTTTGGCCTCCATGGTGGCATAATTTTACCAGGTTTTAATTGGGCCCCATGCTTTCACAATCCATCCCTGGCCCTTTTACGCCCCCTGGTGCCAAATGGGATCCTGGGATTATTAGCCTCCATTGGGTCACAATGGATCCTTGCTTCTCTGAACCCCTGTGGTGTCACAATGAATCCCATGCCCTTTTAGGCCACTAGATGTCACAATGAATCATTTGATTCTTGGCCTCCATGGTGGCAAAATAGATCCTTGCTTCTATTGGTCCCCGAGCTGTAACAATCCATCCCTGGCCATTTTAGGCCCCCTGGTGTCACAAGGGATCATTAGATTTTTAGCAAGCATTGGGTCACAATGGTTCCTTGCTTCTCTTAACCTCTGTGGTGTCACAATGCATCCCATGCCCTTTTAGGCCACTTGATGTCACAATGAATCATTTGATTCTTGGCCTCCATGGTGACATAATAGATCCTTGCTTCTATTGGTCCCCGTGCTGTAACAATTCATCCCTGGCCCTTTTTATACCCCATGGTGCCACAAGGGATCATTAGATTGTTAGCCTGCTTTGGGTCACAATGGTTCCTTGCTTCTCTTAACCTCTGTGGTGTCACAATGCATTCCAAGCCCTTTTAGGCCACTTGGTCTTACAATGAACCATTTGATTCTTGGCCTTCATGGTGTCATAATGGTTCCTTGTTTCTATTGGGCCCCATGCTGTCACAATTCATCCCTGGCCCTTTTACGCCCCCTGGTGTCAAATGGGATCCTGGGATTATTAGCCTCCATTGGGTCACAATGGATCCTTGCTTCTCTGAACCCCTGTGGTGTCACAATGCATCCCATGCCCTTTTAGGCCACTTGATGTCACAATGAATCATTTGATTCTTGGCCTCCATGGTGGCATAATAGATCCTTGCTTCTATTGGTCCCCGTGCTGTAACAATCCATCCCTGGCCATTTTAGGCCCCCTGGTGTCACAAGGGACCATTAGATTTTTAGCCTGCATTGGGTCACAATGGTTCCTTGCTTCTCTTAACCTCTGTGGTGTCACAATGCATCCCATGCCCTTTTAGGCCACTTGATGTCACAATGAATCATTTGATTTTTGGCCTCCATGGTGGCATAATTGTACCAGGTTTTAATTGGGCCCCATGCTTTCACAATTCATCCCTGGCCCTTTTAGGCCCATTGGTGTCACAAGGAACCATTAGATTGTTAGCCTCCATTGGGTAACAATGGTTCCTTGCTTCTCTTAACCTCTGTGGTGTCACAATGCATTCCATGCCATTTTAGGCCACTTGATGTCACAATGAATCATTTGATTCTTGGCCTCCATGGTGTCATAATGGTTCCTTGTTTCTATTGGTCCCCATGCTGTCACAATTCATCCCTGGCCCTTTTACGCCCCCTGGTGCCAAATGGGATCCTGGGATTATTAGCCTCCATTGGGTCACAATGGATCCTTGCTTCTCTTAACCCCTGTGGTGTCACAATGCATCCCATGCCCTTTTAGGCCACTTGATGTCACAATGAATCATTTGATTCTTGGCCTCCATGGTGGCATAATAGATCCTTGATTCTATTGGTCCCCGTGCTGTAACAATCCATCCCTGGCCATTTTAGGCCCCCTGGTGTCACAAGGGATCATTAGATTTTTAGCAAGCATTGGGTCACAATGGTTCCTTGCTTCTCTTAACCTCTGTGGTGTCACAATGCATCCCATGCCCTTTTAGGCCACTTGATGTCACAATGAATCATTTGATTCTTGGCCTCCATGGTGACATAAGAGATCCTTGCTTCTATTGGTCCCCGTGCTGTAACAATTCATCCCTGGCCCTTTTTATACCCCCTGGTGCCACAAGGGATCATTAGATTGTTAGCCTGCATTGGGTCACAATGGTTCCTTGCTTCTCTTAACCTCTGTGGTGTCACAATGCATTCCAAGCCCTTTTATGCCACTTGGTCTTACAATGAACCATTTGATTCTTGGCCTTCATGGTGTCATAATGGTTCCTTGTTTCTATTGGTCCCCATGCTGTCACAATTCATCCCCGGCCCTTTTACGCCCCCTGGTGTCAAATGGGATCCTGGGATTATTAGCCTCCATTGGGTCACAATGGATCCTTGCTTCTCTGAACCCCTGTGGTGTCACAATGCATCCCATGCCATTTTAGGCCACTTGATGTCACAATGAATCATTTGATTCTTGGCCTCCATGGTGGCATAATAGTTCCTTGTTTCTATTGGGCCCCATGCTGTCACAGTTCATCCGTGGGCCTTTTGAACCCCCTGGTGTCAAAAGGGATTCTAAGATTGTTAGCCTGACTTGGGTCACAACGGATCCTTGCTTCTCGTAACCCCTGTGGTGTCACAATGCATCCCATGCCCTTTTAGGCCACTTGATGTCACAATGAATCATTTGATTTTTGGCCTCCATGGTGGCATAATTGTACCAGGTTTTAATTGGGCCCCATGCTTTCACAATTCATCCCTGGCCCTTTTAGGCCCATTGGTGTCACAAGGGACCATTAGATTGTTAGCCTCCATTGGGTAACAATGGTTCCTTGCTTCTCTTAACCTCTGTGGTGTCACAATGCATTCCATGCCATTTTAGGCCACTTGATGTCACAATGAATCATTTGATTCTTGGCCTCCATGGTGTCATAATGGTTCCTTGTTTCTATTGGGCCCCATGCTGTCACAATATATCCCTGGCCCTTTTACGCCCCCTGGTGTCAAATGGGATCCTGGGATTATTAGCCTCCATTGGGTCACAATGGATCCTTGCTTCTCTTAACCCCTGTGGTGTCACAATGCATCCCATGCCCTTTTAGGCCACTTGATGTCACAATGAATCATTTGATTCTTGGCCTCCATGGTGGCAAAATAGATCCTTGCTTCTATTGGTCCCCGAGCTGTAACAATCCATCCCTGGCCATTTTAGGCCCCCTGGTGTCACAAGGGATCATTAGATTTTTAGCAAGCATTGGGTCACAATGGTTCCTTGCTTCTCTTAACCTCTGTGGTGTCACAATGCATCCCATGCCCTTTTAGGCCACTTGATGTCACAATGAATCATTTGATTCTTGGCCTCCATGGTGACATAATAGATCCTTGCTTCTATTGGTCCCCGTGCTGTAACAATTCATCCCTGGCCCTTTTTATACCCCATGGTGCCACAAGGGATCATTAGATTGTTAGCCTGCTTTGGGTCACAATGGTTCCTTGCTTCTCTTAACCTCTGTGGTGTCACAATGCATTCCAAGCCCTTTTAGGCCACTTGGTCTTACAATGAACCATTTGATTCTTGGCCTTCATGGTGTCATAATGGTTCCTTGTTTCTATTGGGCCCCATGCTGTCACAATTCATCCCTGGCCCTTTTACGCCCCCTGGTGTCAAATGGGATCCTGGGATTATTAGCCTCCATTGGGTCACAATGGATCCTTGCTTCTCTGAACCCCTGTGGTGTCACAATGCATCCCATGCCCTTTTAGGCCACTTGATGTCACAATGAATCATTTGATTCTTGGCCTCCATGGTGGCATAATAGATCCTTGCTTCTATTGGTCCCCGTGCTGTAACAATCCATCCCTGGCCATTTTAGGCCCCCTGGTGTCACAAGGGACCATTAGATTTTTAGCCTGCATTGGGTCACAATGGTTCCTTGCTTCTCTTAACCTCTGTGGTGTCACAATGCATCCCATGCCCTTTTAGGCCACTTGATGTCACAATGAATCATTTGATTTTTGGCCTCCATGGTGGCATAATTGTACCAGGTTTTAATTGGGCCCCATGCTTTCACAATTCATCCCTGGCCCTTTTAGGCCCATTGGTGTCACAAGGAACCATTAGATTGTTAGCCTCCATTGGGTAACAATGGTTCCTTGCTTCTCTTAACCTCTGTGGTGTCACAATGCATTCCATGCCATTTTAGGCCACTTGATGTCACAATGAATCATTTGATTCTTGGCCTCCATGGTGTCATAATGGTTCCTTGTTTCTATTGGTCCCCATGCTGTCACAATTCATCCCTGGCCCTTTTACGCCCCCTGGTGCCAAATGGGATCCTGGGATTATTAGCCTCCATTGGGTCACAATGGATCCTTGCTTCTCTTAACCCCTGTGGTGTCACAATGCATCCCATGCCCTTTTAGGCCACTTGATGTCACAATGAATCATTTGATTCTTGGCCTCCATGGTGGCATAATAGATCCTTGATTCTATTGGTCCCCGTGCTGTAACAATCCATCCCTGGCCATTTTAGGCCCCCTGGTGTCACAAGGGATCATTAGATTTTTAGCAAGCATTGGGTCACAATGGTTCCTTGCTTCTCTTAACCTCTGTGGTGTCACAATGCATCCCATGCCCTTTTAGGCCACTTGATGTCACAATGAATCATTTGATTCTTGGCCTCCATGGTGACATAAGAGATCCTTGCTTCTATTGGTCCCCGTGCTGTAACAATTCATCCCTGGCCCTTTTTATACCCCCTGGTGCCACAAGGGATCATTAGATTGTTAGCCTGCATTGGGTCACAATGGTTCCTTGCTTCTCTTAACCTCTGTGGTGTCACAATGCATTCCAAGCCCTTTTATGCCACTTGGTCTTACAATGAACCATTTGATTCTTGGCCTTCATGGTGTCATAATGGTTCCTTGTTTCTATTGGTCCCCATGCTGTCACAATTCATCCCCGGCCCTTTTACGCCCCCTGGTGTCAAATGGGATCCTGGGATTATTAGCCTCCATTGGGTCACAATGGATCCTTGCTTCTCTGAACCCCTGTGGTGTCACAATGCATTCCATGCCATTTTAGGCCACTTGATGTCACAATGAATCATTTGATTCTTGGCCTCCATGGTGGCATAATAGTTCCTTGTTTCTATTGGGCCCCATGCTGTCACAGTTCATCCGTGGGCCTTTTGAACCCCCTGGTGTCAAAAGGGATTCTAAGATTGTTAGCCTGACTTGGGTCACAACGGATCCTTGCTTCTCGTAACCCCTGTGGTGTCACAATGCATCCCATGCCCTTTTAGGCCACTTGATGTCACAATGAATCATTTGATTTTTGGCCTCCATGGTGGCATAATTGTACCAGGTTTTAATTGGGCCCCATGCTTTCACAATTCATCCCTGGCCCTTTTAGGCCCATTGGTGTCACAAGGGACCATTAGATTGTTAGCCTCCATTGGGTAACAATGGTTCCTTGCTTCTCTTAACCTCTGTGGTGTCACAATGCATTCCATGCCATTTTAGGCCACTTGATGTCACAATGAATCATTTGATTCTTGGCCTCCATGGTGTCATAATGGTTCCTTGTTTCTATTGGGCCCCATGCTGTCACAATATATCCCTGGCCCTTTTACGCCCCCTGGTGTCAAATGGGATCCTGGGATTATTAGCCTCCATTGGGTCACAATGGATCCTTGCTTCTCTTAACCCCTGTGGTGTCACAATGCATCCCATGCCCTTTTAGGCCACTTGATGTCACAATGAATCATTTGATTCTTGGCCTCCATGGTGACATAATAGATCCTTGCTTCTATTGGTCCCCGTGCTGTAACAATCCATCCCTGGCCATTTTAGGCCCCCTGGTGTCACAAGGGATCATTAGATTGTTAGCCTGCATTGGGTCACAATGGTTCCTTGGTTCTCTTAGCCCCTGTGGTGTCACAATGCATCCCATGCCCTTTTAGGCCACTTGATGTCACAATGAATCATTTGATTCTTGGCCTCCATGGTGACATAATAGACCCTTGCTTCTATTGGTCCCCGTGCTGTAACAATTCATCCCTGGCCCTTTTTATACCCCCTGGTGCCACAAGGGACCATTAGATTGTTAGCCTGCTTTGGGTCACAATGGTTCCTTGCTTCTCTTAACCCCTGTGGTGTCACAATGCATCCCATGCCCTTTTAGGCCACTTGATGTCACAATGAATCATTTGATTTTTGGCCTCCATGGTGGCATAATTGTACCAGGTTTTAATTGGGCCCCATGCTTCCACAATTCATCCCTGGCCCTTTTAGGCCCATTGGTGTCACAAGGAACCATTAGATTGTTAGCCTCCATTGGGTAACAATGGTTCCTTGCTTCTCTTAACCTCTGTGGTGTCACAATGCATTCCATGCCATTTTAGGCCACTTGATGTCACAATGAATCATTTGATTCTTGGCCTCCATGGTGTCATAATGGTTCCTTGTTTCTATTGGGCCCCATGCTGTCACAATTCATCCCTGGCCCTTTTACGCCCCCTGGTGCCAAATGGGATCCTGGGATTATTAGCCTCCATTGGGTCACAATGGATCCTTGCTTCTCTGAACCCCTGTGGTGTCACAATGCATCCCATGCCCTTTTAGGCCACTTGATGTCACAATGAATCATTTGATTCTTGGCGTCCATGGTGGCATAATAGATCCTTGCTTCTATTGGTCCCCGTGCTGTAACAATCCATCCCTGGCCATTTTAGGCCCCCTGGTGTCACAAGGGATCATTAGATTTTTAGCCTGCATTGGGTCACAATGGTTCCTTGCTTCTCTTAACCTCTGTGGTGTCACAATGCATCCCATGCCCTTTTAGGCCACTTGATGTCACAATGAATCATTTGATTCTTGGCCTCCATGGTGACATAAGAGATCCTTGCTTCTATTGGTCCCCGTGCTGTAACAATTCATCCCTGGCCCTTTTTATACCCCCTGGTGCCACAAGGGATCATTAGATTGTTAGCCTGCATTGGGTCACAAAGGTTCCTTGCTTCTCTTAACCTCTGTGATGTCACAATGCATTCCAAGCCCTTTTATGCCACTTGGTCTTACAATGAACCATTTGATTCTTGGCCTTCATGGTGTCATAATGGTTCCTTGTTTCTATTGGTCCCCATGCTGTCACAATTCATCCCTGGCCCTTTTACGCCCCCTGGTGTCAAATGGGATCCTGGGATTATTAGCCTCCATTGGGTCACAATGGATCCTTGCTTCTCTGAACCCCTGTGGTGTCACAATGCATCCCATGCCCTTTTTTGGCCACTTGATGTCACAATGAATCATTTGATTCTTGGCCTCCATGGTGGCATAATAGATCCTTGCTTCTATTGGTCCCCGTGCTGTAACAATCCATCCCTGGCCATTTTAGGCCCCCTGGTGTCACAAGGGATCATTAGATTTTTAGCCTGCATTGGGTCACAATTGTTCCTTGCTTCTCTTAACCCCTGTGGTGTCACAATGCATCCCATGCCCTTTTAGGCCACTTGATGTCACAATGAATCATTTGATTTTTGGCCTCCATGGTGGCATAATTGTACCAGGTTTTAATTGGGCCCCATGCTTTCACAATTCATCCCTGGCCCTTTTAGGCCCATTGGTGTCACAAGGAACCATTAGATTGTTAGCCTCCATTGGGTAACAATGGTTCCTTGCTTCTCTTAACCTCTGTGGTGTCACAATGCATTCCATGCCATTTTAGGCCACTTGATGTCACAATGAATCATTTGATTCTTGGCCTCCATGGTGTCATAATGGTTCCTTGTTTCTATTGGTCCCCATGCTGTCACAATTCATCCCTGGCCATTTTACGCCCCCTGGTGCCAAATGGGATCCTGGGATTATTAGCCTCCATTTCGTCACAATGGATCCTTGCTTCTCTTAACCCCTGTGGTGTCACAATGCATCCCATGCCCTTTTAGGCCACTTGATGTCACAATGAATCATTTGATTCTTGGCGTCCATGGTGGCATAATAGATCCTTGCTTCTATTGGTCCCCGTGCTGTAACAATCCATCCCTGGCCATTTTAGGCCCCCTGGTGTCACAAGGGATCATTAGATTTTTAGCAAGCATTGGGTCACAATGGTTCCTTGCTTCTCTTAACCTCTGTGGTGTCACAATGCATCCCATGCCCTTTTAGGCCACTTGATGTCACAATGAATCATTTGATTCTTGGCCTCCATGGTGACATAATAGACCCTTGCTTCTATTGGTCCCCGTGCTGTAACAATTCATCCCTGGCCCTTTTTATATCCCCTGGTGCCACAAGGGATCATTAGATTGTTAGCCTGCATTGGGTCACAATGGTTCCTTGCTTCTCTTAACCTCTGTTGTGTCACAATGCATTCCAAGCCCTTTTAGGCCACTTGGTCTTACAATGACCCATTTGATTCTTGGCCTTCATGGTGTCATAATGGTTCCTTGTTTCTATTGGTCCCCATGCTGTCACAATTCATCCCTGGCCCTTTTACGCCCCCTGGTGCCAAATGGGATCCTGGGATTATTAGCCTCCATTGGGTCACAATGGATCCTTGCTTCTCTTAACCCCTGTGGTGTCACAATGCGTCCCATGCCCTTTTAGGCCACTTGATGTCACAATGAATCATTTGATTCTTGGCCTCCATGGTGGCAAAATAGATCCTTGCTTCTATTGGTCCCCGAGCTGTAACAATCCATCCCTGGCCATTTTAGGCCCCCTGGTGTCACAAGGGATCATTAGATTTTTAGCAAGCATTGGGTCACAATGGTTCCTTGCTTCTCTTAACCTCTGTGGTGTCACAATGCATCCCATGCCCTTTTAGGCCACTTGATGTCACAATGAATCATTTGATTCTTGGCCTCCATGGTGACATAATAGACCCTTGCTTCTATTGGTCCCCGTGCTGTAACAATTCATCCCTGGCCCTTTTTATACCCCCTGGTGCCACAAGGGATCATTAGATTGTTAGCCTGCTTTGGGTCACAATGGTTCCTTGCTTCTCTTAACCTCTGTGGTGTCACAATGCATCCCATGCCCTTTTAGGCCACTGGATGTCACAATGAATCATTTGATTTTTGGCCTCCATGGTGGCATAATTGTACCAGGTTTTAATTGGGCCCCATGCTTTCACAATTCATCCCTGGCCCTTTTAGGCCCATTGGTGTCACAAGGAACCATTAGATTGTTAGCCTCCATTGGGTAACAATGGTTCCTTGCTTCTCTTAACCTCTGTGGTGTCACAATGCATTCCATGCCATTTTAGGCCACTTGATGTCACAATGAATCATTTGATTCTTGGCCTCCATGGTGTCATAATGGTTCCTTGTTTCTATTGGTCCCCATGCTGTCACAATTCATCCCTGGCCATTTTACGCCCCCTGGTGCCAAATGGGATCCTGGGATTATTAGCCTCCATTTCGTCACAATGGATCCTTGCTTCTCTTAACCCCTGTGGTGTCACAATGCATCCCATGCCCTTTTAGGCCACTTGATGTCACAATGAATCATTTGATTCTTGGCCTCCATGGTGGCATAATAGATCCTTGCTTCTATTGGTCCCCGTGCTGTAACAATCCATCCCTGGCCATTTTAGGCCCCCTGGTGTCACAAGGGATCATTAGATTTTTAGCAAGCATTGGGTCACAATGGTTCCTTGCTTCTCTTAACCTCTGTGGTGTCACAATGCATCCCATGCCCTTTTAGGCCACTTGATGTCACAATGAATCATTTGATTCTTGGCCTCCATGGTGACATAATAGACCCTTGCTTCTATTGGTCCCCGTGCTGTAACAATTCATCCCTGGCCCTTTTTATATCCCCTGGTGCCACAAGGGATCATTAGATTGTTAGCCTGCATTGGGTCACAATGGTTCCTTGCTTCTCTTAACCTCTGTTGTGTCACAATGCATTCCAAGCCCTTTTAGGCCACTTGGTCTTACAATGACCCATTTGATTCTTGGCCTTCATGGTGTCATAATGGTTCCTTGTTTCTATTGGTCCCCATGCTGTCACAATTCATCCCTGGCCCTTTTACGCCCCCTGGTGCCAAATGGGATCCTGGGATTATTAGCCTCCATTGGGTCACAATGGATCCTTGCTTCTCTTAACCCCTGTGGTGTCACAATGCATCCCATGCCCTTTTAGGCCACTTGATGTCACAATGAATCATTTGATTCTTGGCCTCCATGGTGGCAAAATAGATCCTTGCTTCTATTGGTCCCCGAGCTGTAACAATCCATCCCTGGCCATTTTAGGCCCCCTGGTGTCACAAGGGATCATTAGATTTTTAGCAAGCATTGGGTCACAATGGTTCCTTGCTTCTCTTAACCTCTGTGGTGTCACAATGCATCCCATGCCCTTTTAGGCCACTTGATGTCACAATGAATCATTTGATTCTTGGCCTCCATGGTGACATAATAGACCCTTGCTTCTATTGGTCCCCGTGCTGTAACAATTCATCCCTGGCCCTTTTTATACCCCCTGGTGCCACAAGGGATCATTAGATTGTTAGCCTGCATTGGGTCACAATGGTTCCTTGCTTCTCTTAACCTCTGTGGTGTCACAATGCATCCCATGCCCTTTTAGGCCACTGGATGTCACAATGAATCATTTGATTTTTGGCCTCCATGGTGGCATAATTGTACCAGGTTTTAATTGGGCCCCATGCTTTCACAATTCATCCCTGGCCCTTTTAGGCCCATTGGTGTCACAAGGAACCATTAGATTGTTAGCCTCCATTGGGTAACAATGGTTCCTTGCTTCTCTTAACCTCTGTGGTGTCACAATGCATTCCATGCCATTTTAGGCCACTTGATGTCACAATGAATCATTTGATTCTTGGCCTCCATGGTGTCATAATGGTTCCTTGTTTCTATTGGTCCCCATGCTGTCACAATTCATCCCTGGCCCTTTTACGCCCCCTGGTGCCAAATGGGATCCTGGGATTATTAGCCTCCATTGGGTCACAATGGATCCTTGCTTCTCTTAACCCCTGTGGTGTCACAATGCATCCCATGCCCTTTTAGGCCACTTGATGTCACAATGAATCATTTGATTCTTGGCCTCCATGGTGGCATAATAGATCCTTGCTTCTTTTGGTCCCCGTGCTGTAACAATCCATCCCTGGCCATTTTAGGCCCCCTGGTGTCACAAGGGATCATTAGATTTTTAGCAAGCATTGGGTCACAATGGTTCCTTGCTTCTCTTAACCTCTGTGGTGTCACAATGCATCCCATGCCCTTTTAGGCCACTTGATGTCACAATGAATCATTTGATTCTTGGCCTCCATGGTGACATAATAGATCCTTGCTTCTATTGGTCCCCGTGCTGTAACAATTCATCCCTGGCCCTTTTTATAGCCCCTGGTGCCACAAGGGACCATTAGATTGTTAGCCTGCATTGGGTCACAATGGTTCCTTGCTTCTCTTAACCTCTGTGGTGTCACAATGCATTCCAAGCCCTTTTAGGCCACTTGGTCTTACAATGAACCATTTGATTCTTGGCCTTCATGGTGTCATAATGGTTCCTTGTTTCTATTGGGCCCCATGCTGTCACAATTCATCCCTGGCCCTTTTACGCCCCCTGGTGTCAAATGGGATCCTGGGATTATTAGCCTCCATTGGGTCACAATGGATCCTTGCTTCTCTGAACCCCTGTGGTGTCACAATGCATCCCATGCCCTTTTAGGCCACTTGATGTCACAATGAATCATTTGATTCTTGGCCTCCGTGGTGACATAATAGATCCTTGCTTCTATTGGTCCCCGTGCTGTTACAATTCATCCTTGGCCATTTTAGGCCCCCTGGTGTCACAAGGGATCATTAGATTGTTAGCCTGCATTGGGTCACAATGGTTCCTTGCTTCTCTTAACCTCTGTGGTGTCACAATGCATCCCATGCCATTTTAGGCCACTTCATGTCACAATGAATCATTTGATTCTTGGCCTCCATGGTGGCATAATAGATCCTTGCTTCTTTTGGTCCACGTGCTGTAACAATCCATCCCTGGCCATTTTAGGCCCCCTGGTGTCACAAGGGATCATTAGATTGTTAGCCTGCATTGGGTCACAATGGTTCCTTGCTTCTCTTAACCTCTGTGGTGTCACAATGCATCCCATGCCCTTTTAGGCCACTTGATGTCACAATGAACCATTTGATTTTTGGCCTCCATGGTGGCATAATTTTACCAGGTTTTAATTGGGCCCCATGCTTTCACAATCCATCCCTGGCCCTTTTACGCCCCCTGGTGCCAAATGGGATCCTGGGATTATTAGCCTCCATTGGGTCACAATGGATCCTTGCTTCTCTTAACCCCTGTGGTGTCACAATGCATCCCATGCCCTTTTAGGCCACTTGATGTCACAATGAATAATTTGATTCTTGGCCTCCATGGTGGCAAAATAGATCCTTGCTTCTATTGGTCCCCGAGCTGTAACAATCCATCCCTGGCCATTTTAGGCCCCCTGGTGTCACAAGGGATCATTAGATTTTTAGCAAGCATTGGGTCACAATGGTTCCTTGCTTCTCTTAACCTCTGTGGTGTCACAATGCATCCCATGCCCTTTTAGGCCACTTGATGTCACAATGAATCATTTGATTCTTGGCCTCCATGGTGACATAATAGATCCTTGCTTCTATTGGTCCCCGTGCTGTAACAATTCATCCCTGGCCCTTTTTATACCCCCTGGTGCCACAAGGGATCATTAGATTGTTAGCCTGCATTGGGTCACAATGGTTCCTTGCTTCTCTTAACCTCTGTGGTGTCACAATGCATTCCAAGCCCTTTTAGGCCACTTGGTCTTACAATGAACCATTTGATTCTTGGCCTTCATGGTGTCATAATGGTTCCTTGTTTCTATTGGGCCCCATGCTGTCACAATTCATCCCTGGCCCTTTTACGCCCCCTGGTGTCAAATGGGATCCTGGGATTATTAGCCTCCATTGGGTCATAATGGATCCTTGCTTCTCTGAACCCCTGTGGTGTCACAATGCATCCCATGCCCTTTTAGGCCACTTGATGTCACAATGAATCATTTGATTCTTGGCCTCCATGGTGGCATAATAGATCCTTGCTTCTATTGGTCCCCGAGCTGTAACAATCCATCCCTGGCCATTTTAGGCCCCCTGGTGTCACAAGGGACCATTAGATTTTTAGCCTGCATTGGGTCACAATGGTTCCTTGCTTCTCTTAACCTCTGTGGTGTCACAATGCATCCCATGCCCTTTTAGGCCACTTGATGTCACAATGAATCATTTGATTTTTGGCCTCCATGGTGGCATAATTGTACCAGGTTTTAATTGGGCCCCATGCTTTCACAATTCATCCCTGGCCCTTTTAGGCCCATTGGTGTCACAAGGAACCATTAGATTGTTAGCCTCCATTGGGTAACAATGGTTCCTTGCTTCTCTTAACCTCTGTGGTGTCACAATGCATTCCATGCCATTTTAGGCCACTTGATGTCACAATGAATCATTTGATTCTTGGCCTCCATGGTGTCATAATGGTTCCTTGTTTCTATTGGTCCCCATGCTGTCACAATTCATCCCTGGCCCTTTTACGCCCCCTGGTGCCAAATGGGATCCTGGGATTATTAGCCTCCATTGGGTCACAATGGATCCTTGCTTCTCTTAACCCCTGTGGTGTCACAATGCATCCCATGCCCTTTTAGGCCACTTGATGTCACAATGAATCATTTGATTCTTGGCCTCCATGGTGGCATAATAGATCCTTGATTCTATTGGTCCCCGTGCTGTAACAATCCATCCCTGGCCATTTTAGGCCCCCTGGTGTCACAAGGGATCATTAGATTTTTAGCAAGCATTGGGTCACAATGGTTCCTTGCTTCTCTTAACCTCTGTGGTGTCACAATGCATCCCATGCCCTTTTAGGCCACTTGATGTCACAATGAATCATTTGATTCTTGGCCTCCATGGTGACATAATAGATCCTTGCTTCTATTGGTCCCCGTGCTGTAACAATTCATCCCTGGCCCTTTTTATAGCCCCTGGTGCCACAAGGGACCATTAGATTGTTAGCCTGCATTGGGTCACAATGGTTCCTTGCTTCTCTTAACCTCTGTGGTGTCACAATGCATTCCAAGCCCTTTTAGGCCACTTGGTCTTACAATGAACCATTTGATTCTTGGCCTTCATGGTGTCATAATGGTTCCTTGTTTCTATTGGGCCCCATGCTGTCACAATTCATCCCTGGCCCTTTTACGCCCCCTGGTGTCAAATGGGATCCTGGGATTATTAGCCTCCATTGGGTCACAATGGATCCTTGCTTCTCTGAACCCCTGTGGTGTCACAATGCATCCCATGCCCTTTTAGGCCACTTGATGTCACAATGAATCATTTGATTCTTGGCCTCCGTGGTGACATAATAGATCCTTGCTTCTATTGGTCCCCGTGCTGTTACAATTCATCCCTGGCCATTTTAGGCCCCCTGGTGTCACAAGGGATCATTAGATTGTTAGCCTGCATTGGGTCACAATGGTTCCTTGCTTCTCTTAACCTCTGTGGTGTCACAATGCATCCCATGCCATTTTAGGCCACTTCATGTCACAATGAATCATTTGATTCTTGGCCTCCATGGTGGCATAATAGATCCTTGCTTCTTTTGGTCCACGTGCTGTAACAATCCATCCCTGGCCATTTTAGGCCCCCTGGTGTCACAAGGGATCATTAGATTGTTAGCCTGCATTGGGTCACAATGGTTCCTTGCTTCTCTTAACCTCTGTGGTGTCACAATGCATCCCATGCCCTTTTAGGCCACTTGATGTCACAATGAACCATTTGATTTTTGGCCTCCATGGTGGCATAATTTTACCAGGTTTTAATTGGGCCCCATGCTTTCACAATCCATCCCTGGCCCTTTTACGCCCCCTGGTGCCAAATGGGATCCTGGGATTATTAGCCTCCATTGGGTCACAATGGATCCTTGCTTCTCTGAACCCCTGTGGTGTCACAATGAATCCCATGCCCTTTTAGGCCACTAGATGTCACAATGAATCATTTGATTCTTGGCCTCCATGGTGGCAAAATAGATCCTTGCTTCTATTGGTCCCCGAGCTGTAACAATCCATCCCTGGCCATTTTAGGCCCCCTGGTGTCACAAGGGATCATTAGATTTTTAGCAAGCATTGGGTCACAATGGTTCCTTGCTTCTCTTAACCTCTGTGGTGTCACAATGCATCCCATGCCCTTTTAGGCCACTTGATGTCACAATGAATCATTTGATTCTTGGCCTCCATGGTGACATAATAGATCCTTGCTTCTATTGGTCCCCGTGCTGTAACAATTCATCCCTGGCCCTTTTTATACCCCATGGTGCCACAAGGGATCATTAGATTGTTAGCCTGCTTTGGGTCACAATGGTTCCTTGCTTCTCTTAACCTCTGTGGTGTCACAATGCATTCCAAGCCCTTTTAGGCCACTTGGTCTTACAATGAACCATTTGATTCTTGGCCTTCATGGTGTCATAATGGTTCCTTGTTTCTATTGGGCCCCATGCTGTCACAATTCATCCCTGGCCCTTTTACGCCCCCTGGTGTCAAATGGGATCCTGGGATTATTAGCCTCCATTGGGTCACAATGGATCCTTGCTTCTCTGAACCCCTGTGGTGTCACAATGCATCCCATGCCCTTTTAGGCCACTTGATGTCACAATGAATCATTTGATTCTTGGCCTCCATGGTGGCATAATAGATCCTTGCTTCTATTGGTCCCCGTGCTGTAACAATCCATCCCTGGCCATTTTAGGCCCCCTGGTGTCACAAGGGACCATTAGATTTTTAGCCTGCATTGGGTCACAATGGTTCCTTGCTTCTCTTAACCTCTGTGGTGTCACAATGCATCCCATGCCCTTTTAGGCCACTTGATGTCACAATGAATCATTTGATTTTTGGCCTCCATGGTGGCATAATTGTACCAGGTTTTAATTGGGCCCCATGCTTTCACAATTCATCCCTGGCCCTTTTAGGCCCATTGGTGTCACAAGGAACCATTAGATTGTTAGCCTCCATTGGGTAACAATGGTTCCTTGCTTCTCTTAACCTCTGTGGTGTCACAATGCATTCCATGCCATTTTAGGCCACTTGATGTCACAATGAATCATTTGATTCTTGGCCTCCATGGTGTCATAATGGTTCCTTGTTTCTATTGGTCCCCATGCTGTCACAATTCATCCCTGGCCCTTTTACGCCCCCTGGTGCCAAATGGGATCCTGGGATTATTAGCCTCCATTGGGTCACAATGGATCCTTGCTTCTCTTAACCCCTGTGGTGTCACAATGCATCCCATGCCCTTTTAGGCCACTTGATGTCACAATGAATCATTTGATTCTTGGCCTCCATGGTGGCATAATAGATCCTTGATTCTATTGGTCCCCGTGCTGTAACAATCCATCCCTGGCCATTTTAGGCCCCCTGGTGTCACAAGGGATCATTAGATTTTTAGCAAGCATTGGGTCACAATGGTTCCTTGCTTCTCTTAACCTCTGTGGTGTCACAATGCATCCCATGCCCTTTTAGGCCACTTGATGTCACAATGAATCATTTGATTCTTGGCCTCCATGGTGACATAATAGATCCTTGCTTCTATTGGTCCCCGTGCTGTAACAATTCATCCCTGGCCCTTTTTATAGCCCCTGGTGCCACAAGGGACCATTAGATTGTTAGCCTGCATTGGGTCACAATGGTTCCTTGCTTCTCTTAACCTCTGTGGTGTCACAATGCATTCCAAGCCCTTTTAGGCCACTTGGTCTTACAATGAACCATTTGATTCTTGGCCTTCATGGTGTCATAATGGTTCCTTGTTTCTATTGGGCCCCATGCTGTCACAATTCATCCCTGGCCCTTTTACGCCCCCTGGTGTCAAATGGGATCCTGGGATTATTAGCCTCCATTGGGTCACAATGGATCCTTGCTTCTCTGAACCCCTGTGGTGTCACAATGCATCCCATGCCCTTTTAGGCCACTTGATGTCACAATGAATCATTTGATTCTTGGCCTCCGTGGTGACATAATAGATCCTTGCTTCTATTGGTCCCCGTGCTGTTACAATTCATCCCTGGCCCTTTTACGCCCCCTGGTGTCACAAGGGATCATTAGATTGTTAGCCTGCATTGGGTCACAATGGTTCCTTGCTTCTCTTAACCTCTGTGGTGTCACAATGCATCCCATGCCATTTTAGGCCACTTCATGTCACAATGAATCATTTGATTCTTGGCCTCCATGGTGGCATAATAGATCCTTGCTTCTTTTGGTCCACGTGCTGTAACAATCCATCCCTGGCCATTTTAGGCCCCCTGGTGTCACAAGGGATCATTAGATTGTTAGCCTGCATTGGGTCACAATGGTTCCTTGCTTCTCTTAACCTCTGTTGTGTCACAATGCATCCCATGCCCTTTTAGGCCACTTGATGTCACAATGAACCATTTGATTTTTGGCCTCCATGGTGGCATAATTTTACCAGGTTTTAATTGGGCCCCATGCTTTCACAATCCATCCCTGGCCGTTTTACGCCCCCTGGTGCCAAATGGGATCCTGGGATTATTAGCCTCCATTGGGTCACAATGGATCCTTGCTTCTCTTAACCCCTGTGGTGTCACAATGCATCCCATGCCCTTTTAGGCCACTTGATGTCACAATGAATCATTTGATTCTTGGCCTCCATGGTGGCATAATAGATCCTTGATTCTATTGGTCCCCGTGCTGTAACAATCCATCCCTGGCCATTTTAGGCCCCCTGGTGTCACAAGGGATCATTAGATTTTTAGCAAGCATTGGGTCACAATGGTTCCTTGCTTCTCTTAACCTCTGTGGTGTCACAATGCATCCCATGCCCTTTTAGGCCACTTGATGTCACAATGAATCATTTGATTCTTGGCCTCCATGGTGACATAATAGATCCTTGCTTCTATTGGTCCCCGTGCTGTAACAATTCATCCCTGGCCCTTTTTATAGCCCCTGGTGCCACAAGGGACCATTAGATTGTTAGCCTGCATTGGGTCACAATGGTTCCTTGCTTCTCTTAACCTCTGTGGTGTCACAATGCATTCCAAGCCCTTTTAGGCCACTTGGTCTTACAATGAACCATTTGATTCTTGGCCTTCATGGTGTCATAATGGTTCCTTGTTTCTATTGGGCCCCATGCTGTCACAATTCATCCCTGGCCCTTTTACGCCCCCTGGTGTCAAATGGGATCCTGGGATTATTAGCCTCCATTGGGTCACAATGGATCCTTGCTTCTCTGAACCCCTGTGGTGTCACAATGCATCCCATGCCCTTTTAGGCCACTTGATGTCACAATGAATCATTTGATTCTTGGCCTCCGTGGTGACATAATAGATCCTTGCTTCTATTGGTCCCCGTGCTGTTACAATTCATCCCTGGCCATTTTAGGCCCCCTGGTGTCACAAGGGATCATTAGATTGTTAGCCTGCATTGGGTCACAATGGTTCCTTGCTTCTCTTAACCTCTGTGGTGTCACAATGCATCCCATGCCATTTTAGGCCACTTCATGTCACAATGAATCATTTGATTCTTGGCCTCCATGGTGGCATAATAGATCCTTGCTTCTTTTGGTCCACGTGCTGTAACAATCCATCCCTGGCCATTTTAGGCCCCCTGGTGTCACAAGGGATCATTAGATTGTTAGCCTGCATTGGGTCACAATGGTTCCTTGCTTCTCTTAACCTCTGTGGTGTCACAATGCATCCCATGCCCTTTTAGGCCACTTGATGTCACAATGAACCATTTGATTTTTGGCCTCCATGGTGGCATAATTTTACCAGGTTTTAATTGGGCCCCATGCTTTCACAATCCATCCCTGGCCCTTTTACGCCCCCTGGTGCCAAATGGGATCCTGGGATTATTAGCCTCCATTGTGTCACAATGGATACTTGCTTCTCTTAACCCCTGTGGTGTCACAATGCATCCCATGCCCTTTTAGGCCACTTGATGTCACAATGAATCATTTGATTCTTGGCCTCCATGGTGGCAAAATAGATCCTTGCTTCTATTGGTCCCCGAGCTGTAACAATCCATCCCTGGCCATTTTAGGCCCCCTGGTGTCACAAGGGATCATTAGATTTTTAGCAAGCATTGGGTCACAATGGTTCCTTGCTTCTCTTAACCTCTGTGGTGTCACAATGCATCCCATGCCCTTTTAGGCCACTTGATGTCACAATGAATCATTTGATACTTGGCCTCCATGGTGACATAATAGATCCTTGCTTCTATTGGTCCCCGTGCTGTAACAATTCATCCCTTGCCCTTTTTATACCCCATGGTGCCACAAGGGATCATTAGATTGTTAGCCTGCTTTGGGTCACAATGGTTCCTTGCTTCTCTTAACCTCTGTGGTGTCACAATGCATTCCAAGCCCTTTTAGGCCACTTGGTCTTACAATGAACCATTTGATTCTTGGCCTTCATGGTGTCATAATGGTTCCTTGTTTCTATTGGGCCCCATGCTGTCACAATTCATCCCTGGCCCTTTTACGCCCCCTGGTGTCAAATGGGATCCTGGGATTATTAGCCTCCATTGGGTCACAATGGATCCTTGCTTCTCTGAACCCCTGTGGTGTCACAATGCATCCCATGCCCTTTTAGGCCACTTGATGTCACAATGCATCTTTTGATTCTTGGCCTCCATGGTGGCATAATAGATCCTTGCTTCTATTGGTCCCCGTGCTGTAACAATCCATCCCTGGCCATTTTAGGCCCCCTGGTGTCACAAGGGACCATTAGATTTTTAGCCTGCATTGGGTCACAATGGTTCCTTGCTTCTCTTAACCTCTGTGGTGTCACAATGCATCCCATGCCCTTTTAGGCCACTTGATGTCACAATGAATCATTTGATTTTTGGCCTCCATGGTGGCATAATTGTACCAGGTTTTAATTGGGCCCCATGCTTTCACAATTCATCCCTGGCCCTTTTAGGCCCATTGGTGTCACAAGGAACCATTAGATTGTTAGCCTCCATTGGGTAACAATGGTTCCTTGCTTCTCTTAACCTCTGTGGTGTCACAATGCATTCCATGCCATTTTAGGCCACTTGATGTCACAATGAATCATTTGATTCTTGGCCTCCATGGTGTCATAATGGTTCCTTGTTTCTATTGGTCCCCATGCTGTCACAATTCATCCCTGGCCCTTTTACGCCCCCTGGTGCCAAATGGGATCCTGGGATTATTAGCCTCCATTGGGTCACAATGGATCCTTGCTTCTCTTAACCCCTGTGGTGTCACAATGCATCCCATGCCCTTTTAGGCCACTTGATGTCACAATGAATCATTTGATTCTTGGCCTCCATGGTGGCATAATAGATCCTTGCTTCTTTTGGTCCACGTGCTGTAACAATCCATCCCTGGCCATTTTAGGCCCCCTGGTGTCACAAGGGATCATTAGATTGTTAGCCTGCATTGGGTCACAATGGTTCCTTGCTTCTCTTAACCTCTGTGGTGTCACAATGCATCCCATGCCCTTTTAGGCCACTTGATGTCACAATGAACCATTTGATTTTTGGCCTCCATGGTGGCATAATTTTACCAGGTTTTAATTGGGCCCCATGCTTTCACAATCCATCCCTGGCCCTTTTACGCCCCCTGGTGCCAAATGGGATCCTGGGATTATTAGCCTCCATTGGGTCACAATGGATCCTTGCTTCTCTTAACCCCTGTGGTGTCACAATGCATCCCATGCCCTTTTAGGCCACTTGATGTCACAATGAATCATTTGATTCTTGGCGTCCATGGTGGCATAATAGATCCTTGCTTCTATTGGTCCCCGTGCTGTAACAATCCATCCCTGGCCATTTTAGGCCCCCTGGTGTCACAAGGGATCATTAGATTTTTAGCAAGCATTGGGTCACAATGGTTCCTTGCTTCTCTTAACCTCTGTGGTGTCACAATGCATCCCATGCCCTTTTAGGCCACTTGATGTCACAATGAATCATTTGATTCTTGGCCTCCATGGTGACATAATAGACCCTTGCTTCTATTGGTCCCCGTGCTGTAACAATTCATCCCTGGCCCTTTTTATACCCCCTGGTTCCACACGGGATCATTAGATTGTTAGCCTGCTTTGGGTCACAATGGTTCCTTGCTTCTCTTAACCTCTGTGGTGTCACAATGCATTCCAAGCCCTTTTAGGCCACTTGGTCTTACAATGAACCATTTGATTCTTGGCCTTCATGGTGTCATAATGGTTCCTTGTTTCTATTGGTCCCCATGCTGTCACAATTCATCCCTGGCCCTTTTACGCCCCCTGGTGTCAAATGGCATCCTGGGATTATTAGCCTCCATTGGGTCACAATGGATCCTTGCTTCTCTGAACCCCTGTGGTGTCACAATGCATCCCATGCCCTTTTAGGCCACTTGATGTCACAATGAATCATTTGATTCTTGGCCTCCATGGTGGCATAATAGATCCTTGCTTCTATTGGTCCCCGTGCTGTAACAATCCATCCCTGGCCATTTTAGGCCCCCTGGTGTCACAAGGGATCATTAGATTGTTAGCCTGCATTGGGTCACAATGGTTCCTTGCTTCTCTTAACCTCTGTGGTGTCACAATGCATCCCATGCCCTTTTAGGCCACTTGATGTCACAATGAATCATTTGATTCTTGGCCTCCATGGTGACATAATAGACCCTTGCTTCTATTGGTCCCCGTGCTGTAACAATTCATCCCTGGCCCTTTTTATACCCCCTGGTGCCACAAGGGATCATTAGATTGTTAGCCTGCATTGGGTCACAATTGTTCCTTGCTTCTCTTAACCTCTGTGGTGTCACAATGCATTCCAAGCCCTTTTAGGCCACTTGGTCTTACAATGAACCATTTGATTCTTGGCCTTCATGGTGTCATAATGGTTCCTTGTTTCTATTGGTCCCCATGCTGTCACAATTCATCCCTGGCCCTTTTACGCCCCCTGGTGTCAAATGGGATCCTGGGATTATTAGCCTCCATTGGGTCACAATGGATCCTTGCTTCTCTGAACCCCTGTGGTGTCACAATGCATCCCATGCCCTTTTAGGCCACTTGATGTCACAATGAATCATTTGATTCTTGGCCTCCATGGTGGCATAATAGATCCTTGCTTCTATTGGTCCCCGTGCTGTAACAATCCATCCCTGGCCATTTTAGGCCCCCTGGTGTCACAAGGGATCATTAGATTTTTAGCCTGCATTGGGTCACAATGGTTCCTTGCTTCTCTTAACCCCTGTGGTGTCACAATGCATCCCATGCCCTTTTATGCCACTTGATGTCACAATGAATCATTTGATTCTTGGCCTCCATGGTGACATAATAGATCCTTGCTTCTATTGGTCCCCGTGCTGTAACAATTAATCCCTGGCCCTTTTTATAGCCCCTGGTGCCACAAGGGATCATTAGATTGTTAGCCTGCATTGGGTCACAATGGTTCCTTGCTTCTCTTAACCTCTGTGGTGTCACAATGCATTCCAAGCCCTTTTAGGCCACTTGGTCTTACAATGAACCATTTGATTCTTGGCCTTCATGGTGTCATAATGGTTCCTTGTTTCTATTGGTCCCCATGCTGTCACAATTCATCCCTGGCCCTTTTACGCCCCCTGGTGTCAAATGGGATCCTGGGATTATTAGCCTCCATTGGGTCACAATGGATCCTTGCTTCTCTTAACCCCTGTGGTGTCACAATGCATCCCATGCCCTTTTAGGCCACTTGATGTCACAATGAATCATTTGATTTTTGGCCTCCATGGTGGCATAATTGTACCGGGTTTTAATTGGGCCCCATGCTTTCACAATTCATCCCTGGCCCTTTTAGGCCCATTGGTGTCACAAGGGACCATTAGATTGTTAGTCTCCATTGGGTAACAATGGTTCCTTGCTTCTCTTAACCTCTGTGGTGTCACAATGCATCCCATGCCATTTTAGGCCACTTGATGTCACAATGAAGCATTTGATTCTTGGCCTCCATGGTGTCATAATGGTTCCTTGTTTCTATTGGGCCCCATGCTGTCACAATTCATCCCTGGCCCTTTTACGCCCCCTGGTGTCAAATGGGATCCTGGGATTATTAGCCTCCATTGGGTCACAATGGATCCTTGCTTCTCTTAACCCCTGTGGTGTCACAATGCATCCCATGCCCTTTTAGGCCACTTGATGTCACAATGAATCATTTGATACTTGGCCTCCGTGGTGACATAATAGATCCTTGCTTCTATTGGTCCCCGTGCTGTTACAATTCATCCCTGGCCCTTTTTATAGCCCCTGGTGCCACAAGGGATCATTAGATTGTTAGCCTGCATTGGGTCACAATGGTTCCTTGCTTCTCTTAACCTCTGTGGTGTCACAATGCATCCCATGCCCTTTTAGGCCACTTGATGTCACAATGAATCATTTGATTCTTGGCCTCCATGGTGGCATAATAGATCCTTGCTTCTATTGGTCCCCGTGCTGTAACAATCCATCCCTGGCCATTTTAGGCCCCCTGGTGTCACAAGGGATCATTAGATTGTTAGCCTGCATTGGGTCACAATGGTTCCTTGCTTCTCTTAACCTCTGTGGTGTCACAATGCATCCCATGCCCTTTTAGGCCACTGGATGTCACAATGAACGATTTGATTTTTGGCCTCCATGGTGGCATAATTTTACCAGGTTTTAATTGGGCCCCATGCTTTCACAATCCATCCCTGGCCCTTTTAGGCCCATTGGTGTCACAAGAGACCATTAGATTGTTAGCCTCCATTGGGTAACAATGGTTCCTTTCTTGTCTTAACCTCTGTGGTGTCACAATGCATTCCATGCCATTTTAGGCCACTTGATGTCAATGAATCATTTGATTCTTGGCCTCCATGGTGTCATAATGGTTCCTTGTTTCTATTGGTCCCCATGCTGTCACAATTCATCCCTGGCCCTTTTACGCCCCCTGGTGCCAAATGGGATCCTGGGATTATTAGCCTCCATTGGGTCACAATGGATCCTTGCTTCTCTTAACCCCTGTGGTGTCACAATGCATCCCATGCCCTTTTAGGCCACTTGATGTCACAATGAATCATTTGATTCTTGGCCTCCATGGTGGCATAATAGATCCTTGATTCTATTGGTCCCCGTGCTGTAACAATCCATCCCTGGCCATTTTAGGCCCCCTGGTGTCACAAGGGATCATTAGATTGTTAGCCTGCTTTGGGTCACAATGGTTCCTTGCTTCTCTTAACCTCTGTGGTGTCACAATGCATCCCATGCCCTTTTAGGCCACTTGATGTCACAATGAATCATTTGATTCTTGGCCTCCATGGTGACATAATAGATCCTTGTTTCTATTGGTCCCCGTGCTGTAACAATTCATCCCTGGCCCTTTTTATACCCCCTGGTGCCACAAGGGATCATTAGATTGTTAGCCTGCTTTGGGTCACAATGGTTCCTTGCTTCTCTTAACCCCTGTGGTGTCACAATGCATCCCATGCCCTTTGAGGCCACTTGATGTCACAATGAATCATTTGATTTTTGGCCTCCATGGTGGCATAATTGTACCAGGTTTTAATTGGGCCGCATGCTTCCACAATTCATCCCTGGCCCTTTTAGGCCCATTGGTGTCACAAGGAACCATTAGATTGTTAGCCTCCATTGGGTAACAATGGTTCCTTGCTTCTCTTATCCTCTGTGGTGTCACAATGCATCCCATGCCCTTTTAGGCCACTTGATGTCACAATGAATCATTTGATTCTTGGCCTCCATGGTGACATAATAGACCCTTGCTTCTATTGGTCCCCGTGCTGTAACAATTCATCCCTGGCCCTTTTTATACCCCCTGGTGCCACAAGGGATCATTAGATTGTTAGCCTGCTTTGGGTCACAATGGTTCCTTGCTTCTCTTAACCCCTGTGGTGTCACAATGCATCCCATGCCCTTTGAGGCCACTTGATGTCACAATGAATCATTTGATTTTTGGCCTCCATGGTGGCATAATTGTACCAGGTTTTAATTGGGCCGCATGCTTCCACAATTCATCCCTGGCCCTTTTAGGCCCATTGGTGTCACAAGGAACCATTAGATTGTTAGCCTCCATTGGGTAACAATGGTTCCTTGCTTCTCTTAACCTCTGTGGTGTCACAATGCATTCCATGCCATTTTAGGCCACTTGATGTCACAATGAACCATTTGATTCTTGGCCTTCATGGTGTCATAATGGTTCCTTGTTTCTATTGGGCCCCATGCTGTCACAATTCATCCCTGGCCCTTTTACGCCCCCTGGTGTCAAATGGGATCCTGGGATTATTAGCCTCCATTGGGTCACAATGGATCCTTGCTTCTCTGAACCCCTGTGGTGTCACAATGCATCCCATGCCCTTTTAGGCCACTTGATGTCACAATGAATCATTTGATTCTTGGCCTCCATGGTGGCATAATAGATCCTTGCTTCTATTGGTCCCCGTGCTGTAACAATCCATCCCTGGCCATTTTAGGCCCCCTGGTGTCACAAGGGATCATTAGATTTTTAGCCTGCATTGGGTCACAATGGTTCCTTGCTTCTCTTAACCTCTGTGGTGTCACAATGCATCCCATGCCCTTTTAGGCCACTTGATGTCACAATGAATCATTTGATTCTTGGCCTCCATGGTGACATAATAGACCCTTGCTTCTATTGGTCCCCGTGCTGTAACAATTCATCCCTGGCCCTTTTTATACCCCCTGGTTCCACACGGGATCATTAGATTGTTAGCCTGCTTTGGGTCACAATGGTTCCTTGCTTCTCTTAACCTCTGTGGTGTCACAATGCATTCCAAGCCCTTTTAGGCCACTTGGTCTTACAATGAACCATTTGATTCTTGGCCTTCATGGTGTCATAATGGTTCCTTGTTTCTATTGGTCCCCATGCTGTCACAATTCATCCCTGGCCCTTTTACGCCCCCTGGTGTCAAATGGCATCCTGGGATTATTAGCCTCCATTGGGTCACAATGGATCCTTGCTTCTCTGAACCCCTGTGGTGTCACAATGCATCCCATGCCCTTTTAGGCCACTTGATGTCACAATGAATCATTTGATTCTTGGCCTCCATGGTGGCATAATAGATCCTTGCTTCTATTGGTCCCCGTGCTGTAACAATCCATCCCTGGCCATTTTAGGCCCCCTGGTGTCACAAGGGATCATTAGATTGTTAGCCTGCATTGGGTCACAATGGTTCCTTGCTTCTCTTAACCTCTGTGGTGTCACAATGCATCCCATGCCCTTTTAGGCCACTTGATGTCACAATGAATCATTTGATTCTTGGCCTCCATGGTGACATAATAGACCCTTGCTTCTATTGGTCCCCGTGCTGTAACAATTCATCCCTGGCCCTTTTTATACCCCCTGGTGCCACAAGGGATCATTAGATTGTTAGCCTGCATTGGGTCACAATTGTTCCTTGCTTCTCTTAACCTCTGTGGTGTCACAATGCATTCCAAGCCCTTTTAGGCCACTTGGTCTTACAATGAACCATTTGATTCTTGGCCTTCATGGTGTCATAATGGTTCCTTGTTTCTATTGGTCCCCATGCTGTCACAATTCATCCCTGGCCCTTTTACGCCCCCTGGTGTCAAATGGGATCCTGGGATTATTAGCCTCCATTGGGTCACAATGGATCCTTGCTTCTCTGAACCCCTGTGGTGTCACAATGCATCCCATGCCCTTTTAGGCCACTTGATGTCACAATGAATCATTTGATTCTTGGCCTCCATGGTGGCATAATAGATCCTTGCTTCTATTGGTCCCCGTGCTGTAACAATCCATCCCTGGCCATTTTAGGCCCCCTGGTGTCACAAGGGATCATTAGATTTTTAGCCTGCATTGGGTCACAATGGTTCCTTGCTTCTCTTAACCCCTGTGGTGTCACAATGCATCCCATGCCCTTTTATGCCACTTGATGTCACAATGAATCATTTGATTCTTGGCCTCCATGGTGACATAATAGATCCTTGCTTCTATTGGTCCCCGTGCTGTAACAATTAATCCCTGGCCCTTTTTATAGCCCCTGGTGCCACAAGGGATCATTAGATTGTTAGCCTGCATTGGGTCACAATGGTTCCTTGCTTCTCTTAACCTCTGTGGTGTCACAATGCATTCCAAGCCCTTTTAGGCCACTTGGTCTTACAATGAACCATTTGATTCTTGGCCTTCATGGTGTCATAATGGTTCCTTGCTTCTATTGGGCCCCATGCTGTCACAATTCATCCCTGGCCCTTTTACGCCCCCTGGTGTCAAATGGGATCCTGGGATTATTAGCCTCCATTGGGTCACAATGGATCCTTGCTTCTCTTAACCCCTGTGGTGTCACAATGCATCCCATGCCCTTTTAGGCCACTTGATGTCACAATGAATCATTTGATTTTTGGCCTCCATGGTGGCATAATTGTACCGGGTTTTAATTGGGCCCCATGCTTTCACAATTCATCCCTGGCCCTTTTAGGCCCATTGGTGTCACAAGGGACCATTAGATTGTTAGTCTCCATTGGGTAACAATGGTTCCTTGCTTCTCTTAACCTCTGTGGTGTCACAATGCATTCCATGCCATTTTAGGCCACTTGATGTCACAATGAAGCATTTGATTCTTGGCCTCCATGGTGTCATAATGGTTCCTTGTTTCTATTGGGCCCCATGCTGTCACAATTCATCCCTGGCCCTTTTACGCCCCCTGGTGTCAAATGGGATCCTGGGATTATTAGCCTCCATTGGGTCACAATGGATCCTTGCTTCTCTTAACCCCTGTGGTGTCACAATGCATCCCATGCCCTTTTAGGCCACTTGATGTCACAATGAATCATTTGATACTTGGCCTCCGTGGTGACATAATAGATCCTTGCTTCTATTGGTCCCCGTGCTGTTACAATTCATCCCTGGCCCTTTTTATAGCCCCTGGTGCCACAAGGGATCATTAGATTGTTAGCCTGCATTGGGTCACAATGGTTCCTTGCTTCTCTTAACCTCTGTGGTGTCACAATGCATCCCATGCCCTTTTAGGCCACTTGATGTCACAATGAATCATTTGATTCTTGGCCTCCATGGTGGCATAATAGATCCTTGCTTCTATTGGTCCCCGTGCTGTAACAATCCATCCCTGGCCATTTTAGGCCCCCTGGTGTCACAAGGGATCATTAGATTGTTAGCCTGCATTGGGTCACAATGGTTCCTTGCTTCTCTTAACCTCTGTGGTGTCACAATGCATCCCATGCCCTTTTAGGCCACTGGATGTCACAATGAACGATTTGATTTTTGGCCTCCATGGTGGCATAATTTTACCAGGTTTTAATTGGGCCCCATGCTTTCACAATCCATCCCTGGCCCTTTTAGGCCCATTGGTGTCACAAGAGACCATTAGATTGTTAGCCTCCATTGGGTAACAATGGTTCCTTTCTTGTCTTAACCTCTGTGGTGTCACAATGCATTCCATGCCATTTTAGGCCACTTGATGTCAATGAATCATTTGATTCTTGGCCTCCATGGTGTCATAATGGTTCCTTGTTTCTATTGGTCCCCATGCTGTCACAATTCATCCCTGGCCCTTTTACGCCCCCTGGTGCCAAATGGGATCCTGGGATTATTAGCCTCCATTGGGTCACAATGGATCCTTGCTTCTCTTAACCCCTGTGGTGTCACAATGCATCCCATGCCCTTTTAGGCCACTTGATGTCACAATGAATCATTTGATTCTTGGCCTCCATGGTGGCATAATAGATCCTTGATTCTATTGGTCCCCGTGCTGTAACAATCCATCCCTGGCCATTTTAGGCCCCCTGGTGTCACAAGGGATCATTAGATTGTTAGCCTGCTTTGGGTCACAATGGTTCCTTGCTTCTCTTAACCTCTGTGGTGTCACAATGCATCCCATGCCCTTTTAGGCCACTTGATGTCACAATGAATCATTTGATTCTTGGCCTCCATGGTGACATAATAGATCCTTGCTTCTATTGGTCCCCGTGCTGTAACAATTCATCCCTGGCCCTTTTTATACCCCCTGGTGCCACAAGGGATCATTAGATTGTTAGCCTGCTTTGGGTCACAATGGTTCCTTGCTTCTCTTAACCCCTGTGGTGTCACAATGCATCCCATGCCCTTTGAGGCCACTTGATGTCACAATGAATCATTTGATTTTTGGCCTCCATGGTGGCATAATTGTACCAGGTTTTAATTGGGCCGCATGCTTCCACAATTCATCCCTGGCCCTTTTAGGCCCATTGGTGTCACAAGGAACCATTAGATTGTTAGCCTCCATTGGGTAACAATGGTTCCTTGCTTCTCTTATCCTCTGTGGTGTCACAATGCATCCCATGCCCTTTTAGGCCACTTGATGTCACAATGAATCATTTGATTCTTGGCCTCCATGGTGACATAATAGACCCTTGCTTCTATTGGTCCCCGTGCTGTAACAATTCATCCCTGGCCCTTTTTATACCCCCTGGTGCCACAAGGGATCATTAGATTGTTAGCCTGCTTTGGGTCACAATGGTTCCTTGCTTCTCTTAACCCCTGTGGTGTCACAATGCATCCCATGCCCTTTGAGGCCACTTGATGTCACAATGAATCATTTGATTTTTGGCCTCCATGGTGGCATAATTGTACCAGGTTTTAATTGGGCCGCATGCTTCCACAATTCATCCCTGGCCCTTTTAGGCCCATTGGTGTCACAAGGAACCATTAGATTGTTAGCCTCCATTGGGTAACAATGGTTCCTTGCTTCTCTTAACCTCTGTGGTGTCACAATGCATTCCATGCCATTTTAGGCCACTTGATGTCACAATGAACCATTTGATTCTTGGCCTTCATGGTGTCATAATGGTTCCTTGTTTCTATTGGGCCCCATGCTGTCACAATTCATCCCTGGCCCTTTTACGCCCCCTGGTGTCAAATGGGATCCTGGGATTATTAGCCTCCATTGGGTCACAATGGATCCTTGCTTCTCTGAACCCCTGTGGTGTCACAATGCATCCCATGCCCTTTTAGGCCACTTGATGTCACAATGAATCATTTGATTCTTGGCCTCCATGGTGGCATAATAGATCCTTGCTTCTATTGGTCCCCGTGCTGTAACAATCCATCCCTGGCCATTTTAGGCCCCCTGGTGTCACAAGGGACCATTAGATTTTTAGCCTGCATTGGGTCACAATGGTTCCTTGCTTCTCTTAACCTCTGTGGTGTCACAATGCATCCCATGCCCTTTTAGGCCACTTGATGTCACAATGAATCATTTGATTCTTGGCCTCCATGGTGACATAATAGATCCTTGCTTCTATTGGTCCCCGTGCTGTAACAATTCATCCCTGGCCCTTTTTATAGCCCCTGGTGCCACAAGGGACCATTAGATTGTTAGCCTGCATTGGGTCACAATGGTTCCTTGCTTCTCTTAACCTCTGTGGTGTCACAATGCATTCCAAGCCCTTTTAGGCCACTTGGTCTTACAATGAACCATTTGATTCTTGGCCTTCATGGTGTCATAATGGTTCCTTGTTTCTATTGGGCCCCATGCTGTCACAATTCATCCCTGGCCCTTTTACGCCCCCTGGTGTCAAATGGGATCCTGGGATTATTAGCCTCCATTGGGTCACAATGGATCCTTGCTTCTCTGAACCCCTGTGGTGTCACAATGCATCCCATGCCCTTTTAGGCCACTTGATGTCACAATGAATCATTTGATTCTTGGCCTCCGTGGTGACATAATAGATCCTTGCTTCTATTGGTCCCCGTGCTGTTACAATTCATCCCTGGCCATTTTAGGCCCCCTGGTGTCACAAGGGATCATTAGATTGTTAGCCTGCATTGGGTCACAATGGTTCCTTGCTTCTCTTAACCTCTGTGGTGTCACAATGCATCCCATGCCCTTTTAGGCCACTTGATGTCACAATGAACCATTTGATTTTTGGCCTCCATGGTGGCATAATTTTACCAGGTTTTAATTGGGCCCCATGCTTTCACAATCCATCCCTGGCCCTTTTACGCCCCCTGGTGCCAAATGGGATCCTGGGATTATTAGCCTCCATTGGGTCACAATGGATCCTTGCTTCTCTTAACCCCTGTGGTGTCTCAATGCATCCCATGCCCTTTTAGGCCACTTGATGTCACAATGAATCATTTGATTCTTGGCCTCCATGGTGGCAAAATAGATCCTTGCTTCTATTGGTCCCCGAGCTGTAACAATCCATCCCTGGCCATTTTAGGCCCCCTGGTGTCACAAGGGATCATTAGATTTTTAGCAAGCATTGGGTCACAATGGTTCCTTGCTTCTCTTAACCTCTGTGGTGTCACAATGCATCCCATGCCCTTTTAGGCCACTTGATGTCACAATGAATCATTTGATTCTTGGCCTCCATGGTGACATAATAGATCCTTGCTTCTATTGGTCCCCGTGCTGTAACAATTCATCCCTGGCCCTTTTTATACCCCATGGTGCCACAAGGGATCATTAGATTGTTAGCCTGCTTTGGGTCACAATGGTTCCTTGCTTCTCTTAACCTCTGTGGTGTCACAATGCATTCCAAGCCCTTTTAGGCCACTTGGTCTTACAATGAACCATTTGATTCTTGGCCTTCATGGTGTCATAATGGTTCCTTGTTTCTATTGGGCCCCATGCTGTCACAATTCATCCCTGGCCCTTTTACGCCCCCTGGTGTCAAATGGGATCCTGGGATTATTAGCCTCCATTGGGTCACAATGGATCCTTGCTTCTCTGAACCCCTGTGGTGTCACAATGCATCCCATGCCCTTTTAGGCCACTTGATGTCACAATGAATCATTTGATTCTTGGCCTCCATGGTGGCATAATAGATCCTTGCTTCTATTGGTCCCCGTGCTGTAACAATCCATCCCTGGCCATTTTAGGCCCCCTGGTGTCACAAGGGACCATTAGATTTTTAGCCTGCATTGGGTCACAATGGTTCCTTGCTTCTCTTAACCTCTGTGGTGTCACAATGCATCCCATGCCCTTTTAGGCCACTTGATGTCACAATGAATCATTTGATTTTTGGCCTCCATGGTGGCATAATTGTACCAGGTTTTAATTGGGCCCCATGCTTTCACAATTCATCCCTGGCCCTTTTAGGCCCATTGGTGTCACAAGGAACCATTAGATTGTTAGCCTCCATTGGGTAACAATGGTTCCTTGCTTCTCTTAACCTCTGTGGTGTCACAATGCATTCCATGCCATTTTAGGCCACTTGATGTCACAATGAATCATTTGATTCTTGGCCTCCATGGTGTCATAATGGTTCCTTGTTTCTATTGGTCCCCATGCTGTCACAATTCATCCCTGGCCCTTTTACGCCCCCTGGTGCCAAATGGGATCCTGGGATTATTAGCCTCCATTGGGTCACAATGGATCCTTGCTTCTCTTAACCCCTGTGGTGTCACAATGCATCCCATGCCCTTTTAGGCCACTTGATGTCACAATGAATCATTTGATTCTTGGCCTCCATGGTGGCATAATAGATCCTTGCTTCTATTGGTCCCCGTGCTGTAACAATCCATCCCTGGCCATTTTAGGCCCCCTGGTGTCACAAGGGATCATTAGATTTTTAGCAAGCATTGGGTCACAATGGTTCCTTGCTTCTCTTAACCTCTGTGGTGTCACAATGCATCCCATGCCCTTTTAGGCCACTTGATGTCACAATGAATCATTTGATTCTTGGCCTCCATGGTGACATAATAGACCCTTGCTTCTATTGGTCCCCGTGCTGTAACAATTCATCCCTGGCCCTTTTTATACCCCCTGGTGCCACACGGGATCATTAGATTGTTAGCCTGCTTTGGGTCACAATGGTTCCTTGCTTCTCTTAACCTCTGTGGTGTCACAATGCATTCCAAGCCCTTTTAGGCCACTTGGTCTTACAATGAACCATTTGATTCTTGGCCTTCATGGTGTCATAATGGTTCCTTGTTTCTATTGGTCCCCATGCTGTCACAATTCATCCCTGGCCCTTTTACGCCCCCTGGTGTCAAATGGCATCCTGGGATTATTAGCCTCCATTGGGTCACAATGGATCCTTGCTTCTCTGAACCCCTGTGGTGTCACAATGCATCCCATGCCCTTTTAGGCCACTTGATGTCACAATGAATCATTTGATTCTTGGCCTCCATGGTGGCATAATAGATCCTTGCTTCTATTGGTCCCCGTGCTGTAACAATCCATCCCTGGCCATTTTAGGCCCCCTGGTGTCACAAGGGATCATTAGATTTTTAGCAAGCATTGGGTCACAATGGTTCCTTGCTTCTCTTAACCTCTGTGGTGTCACAATGCATCCCATGCCCTTTTAGGCCACTTGATGTCACAATGAATCATTTGATTCTTGGCCTCCATGGTGACATAATAGATCCTTGCTTCTATTGGTCCCCGTGCTGTAACAATTCATCCCTGGCCCTTTTTATACCCCATGGTGCCACAAGGGATCATTAGATTGTTAGCCTGCTTTGGGTCACAATGGTTCCTTGCTTCTCTTAACCTCTGTGGTGTCACAATGCATTCCAAGCCCTTTTAGGCCACTTGGTCTTACAATGAACCATTTGATTCTTGGCCTTCATGGTGTCATAATGGTTCCTTGTTTCTATTGGTCCCCATGCTGTCACAATTCATCCCTGGCCCTTTTACGCCCCCTGGTGTCAAATGGGATCCGGGGATTATTAGCCTCCATTGGGTCACAATGGATCCTTGCTTCTCTGAACCCCTGTGGTGTCACAATGCATCCCATGCCCTTTTAGGCCACTTGATGTCACAATGAATCATTTGATTCTTGGCCTCCATGGTGGCATAATAGATCCTTGCTTCTATTGGTCCCCGTGCTGTAACAATCCATCCCTGGCCATTTTAGGCCCCCTGGTGTCACAAGGGACCATTAGATTTTTAGCCTGCATTGGGTCACAATGGTTCCTTGCTTCTCTTAACCTCTGTGGTGTCACAATGCATCCCATGCCCTTTTAGGCCACTTGATGTCACAATGAATCATTTGATTTTTGGCCTCCATGGTGGCATAATTGTACCAGGTTTTAATTGGGCCCCATGCTTTCACAATTCATCCCTGGCCCTTTTAGGCCCATTGGTGTCACAAGGAACCATTAGATTGTTAGCCTCCATTGGGTAACAATGGTTCCTTGCTTCTCTTAACCTCTGTGGTGTCACAATGCATTCCATGCCATTTTAGGCCACTTGATGTCACAATGAATCATTTGATTCTTGGCCTCCATGGTGTCATAATGGTTCCTTGTTTCTATTGGTCCCCATGCTGTCACAATTCATCCCTGGCCCTTTTACGCCCCCTGGTGCCAAATGGGATCCTGGGATTATTAGCCTCCATTGGGTCACAATGGATCCTTGCTTCTCTTAACCCCTGTGGTGTCACAATGCATCCCATGCCCTTTTAGGCCACTTGATGTCACAATGAATCATTTGATTCTTGGCCTCCATGGTGGCATAATAGATCCTTGATTCTATTGGTCCCCGTGCTGTAACAATCCATCCCTGGCCATTTTAGGCCCCCTGGTGTCACAAGGGATCATTAGATTTTTAGCAAGCATTGGGTCACAATGGTTCCTTGCTTCTCTTAACCTCTGTGGTGTCACAATGCATCCCATGCCCTTTTAGGCCACTTGATGTCACAATGAATCATTTGATTCTTGGCCTCCATGGTGACATAATAGATCCTTGCTTCTATTGGTCCCCGTGCTGTAACAATTCATCCCTGGCCCTTTTTATAGCCCCTGGTGCCACAAGGGATCATTAGATTGTTAGCCTGCATTGGGTCACAATGGTTCCTTGCTTCTCTTAACCTCTGTGGTGTCACAATGCATTCCAAGCCCTTTTAGGCCACTTGGTCTTACAATGAACCATTTGATTCTTGGCCTTCATGGTGTCATAATGGTTCCTTGTTTCTATTGGTCCCCATGCTGTCACAATTCATCCCTGGCCCTTTTACGCCCCCTGGTGTCAAATGGGATCCGGGGATTATTAGCCTCCATTGGGTCACAATGGATCCTTGCTTCTCTGAACCCCTGTGGTGTCACAATGCATCCCATGCCCTTTGAGGCCACTTGATGTCACAATGAATCATTTGATTCTTGGCCTCCATGGTGGCATAATAGATCCTTGCTTCTTTTGGTCCACGTGCTGTAACAATCCATCCCTGGCCATTTTAGGCCCCCTGGTGTCACAAGGGATCATTAGATTGTTAGCCTGCATTGGGTCACAATGGTTCCTTGCTTCTCTTAACCTCTGTGGTGTCACAATGCATCCCATGCCCTTTTAGGCCACTTGATGTCACAATGAACCATTTGATTTTTGGCCTCCATGGTGGCATAATTTTACCAGGTTTTAATTGGGCCCCATGCTTTCACAATCCATCCCTGGCCCTTTTACGCCCCCTGGTGCCAAATGGGATCCTGGGATTATTAGCCTCCATTGGGTCACAATGGATCCTTGCTTCTCTTAACCCCTGTGGTGTCACAATGCATCCCATGCCCTTTTAGGCCACTTGATGTCACAATGAATCATTTGATTCTTGGCGTCCATGGTGGCATAATAGATCCTTGCTTCTATTGGTCCCCGTGCTGTAACAATCCATCCCTGGCCATTTTAGGCCCCCTGGTGTCACAAGGGATCATTAGATTTTTAGCAAGCATTGGGTCACAATGGTTCCTTGCTTCTCTTAACCTCTGTGGTGTCACAATGCATCCCATGCCCTTTTAGGCCACTTGATGTCACAATGAATCATTTGATTCTTGGCCTCCATGGTGACATAATAGACCCTTGCTTCTATTGGTCCCCGTGCTGTAACAATTCATCCCTGGCCCTTTTTATACCCCCTGGTGACACACGGGATCATTAGATTGTTAGCCTGCTTTGGGTCACAATGGTTCCTTGCTTCTCTTAACCTCTGTGGTGTCACAATGCATTCCAAGCCCTTTTAGGCCACTTGGTCTTACAATGAACCATTTGATTCTTGGCCTTCATGGTGTCATAATGGTTCCTTGTTTCTATTGGTCCCCATGCTGTCACAATTCATCCCTGGCCCTTTTACGCCCCCTGGTGTCAAATGGCATCCTGGGATTATTAGCCTCCATTGGGTCACAATGGATCCTTGCTTCTCTGAACCCCTGTGGTGTCACAATGCATCCCATGCCCTTTTAGGCCACTTGATGTCACAATGAATCATTTGATTCTTGGCCTCCATGGTGGCATAATAGATCCTTGCTTCTATTGGTCCCCGTGCTGTAACAATCCATCCCTGGCCATTTTAGGCCCCCTGGTGTCACAAGGGATCATTAGATTGTTAGCCTGCATTGGGTCACAATGGTTCCTTGCTTCTCTTAACCTCTGTGGTGTCACAATGCATCCCATGCCCTTTTAGGCCACTTGATGTCACAATGAATCATTTGATTCTTGGCCTCCATGGTGACATAATAGACCCTTGCTTCTATTGGTCCCCGTGCTGTAACAATTCATCCCTGGCCCTTTTTATACCCCCTGGTGCCACAAGGGATCATTAGATTGTTAGCCTGCATTGGGTCACAATTGTTCCTTGCTTCTCTTAACCTCTGTGGTGTCACAATGCATTCCAAGCCCTTTTAGGCCACTTGGTCTTACAATGAACCATTTGATTCTTGGCCTTCATGGTGTCATAATGGTTCCTTGTTTCTATTGGTCCCCATGCTGTCACAATTCATCCCTGGCCCTTTTACGCCCCCTGGTGTCAAATGGGATCCTGGGATTATTAGCCTCCATTGGGTCACAATGGATCCTTGCTTCTCTGAACCCCTGTGGTGTCACAATGCATCCCATGCCCTTTTAGGCCACTTGATGTCACAATGAATCATTTGATTCTTGGCCTCCATGGTGGCATAATAGATCCTTGCTTCTATTGGTCCCCGTGCTGTAACAATCCATCCCTGGCCATTTTAGGCCCCCTGGTGTCACAAGGGATCATTAGATTTTTAGCCTGCATTGGGTCACAATGGTTCCTTGCTTCTCTTAACCCCTGTGGTGTCACAATGCATCCCATGCCCTTTTAGGCCACTTGATGTCACAATGAATCATTTGATTCTTGGCCTCCATGGTGACATAATAGATCCTTGCTTCTATTGGTCCCCGTGCTGTAACAATTAATCCCTGGCCCTTTTTATAGCCCCTGGTGCCACAAGGGATCATTAGATTGTTAGCCTGCATTGGGTCACAATGGTTCCTTGCTTCTCTTAACCTCTGTGGTGTCACAATGCATTCCAAGCCCTTTTAGGCCACTTGGTCTTACAATGAACCATTTGATTCTTGGCCTTCATGGTGTCATAATGGTTCCTTGTTTCTATTGGTCCCCATGCTGTCACAATTCATCCCTGGCCCTTTTACGCCCCCTGGTGTCAAATGGGATCCTGGGATTATTAGCCTCCATTGGGTCACAATGGATCCTTGCTTCTCTTAACCCCTGTGGTGTCACAATGCATCCCATGCCCTTTTAGGCCACTTGATGTCACAATGAATCATTTGATTTTTGGCCTCCATGGTGGCATAATTGTACCGGGTTTTAATTGGGCCCCATGCTTTCACAATTCATCCCTGGCCCTTTTAGGCCCATTGGTGTCACAAGGGACCATTAGATTGTTAGTCTCCATTGGGTAACAATGGTTCCTTGCTTCTCTTAACCTCTGTGGTGTCACAATGCATTCCATGCCATTTTAGGCCACTTGATGTCACAATGAAGCATTTGATTCTTGGCCTCCATGGTGTCATAATGGTTCCTTGTTTCTATTGGGCCCCATGCTGTCACAATTCATCCCTGGCCCTTTTACGCCCCCTGGTGTCAAATGGGATCCTGGGATTATTAGCCTCCATTGGGTCACAATGGATCCTTGCTTCTCTTAACCCCTGTGGTGTCACAATGCATCCCATGCCCTTTTAGGCCACTTGATGTCACAATGAATCATTTGATACTTGGCCTCCGTGGTGACATAATAGATCCTTGCTTCTATTGGTCCCCGTGCTGTTACAATTCATCCCTGGCACTTTTTATAGCCCCTGGTGCCACAAGGGATCATTAGATTGTTAGCCTGCTTTGGGTCACAATGGTTCCTTGCTTCTCTTAACCTCTGTGGTGTCACAATGCATCCCATGCCCTTTTAGGCCACTTGATGTCACAATGAATCATTTGATTCTTGGCCTCCATGGTGGCATAATAGATCCTTGCTTCTTTTGGTCCCCGTGCTGTAACAATCCATCCCTGGCCATTTTAGGCCCCCTGGTGTCACAAGGGATCATTAGATTGTTAGCCTGCATTGGGTCACAATGGTTCCTTGCTTCTCTTAACCTCTGTGGTGTCACAATGCATCCCATGCCCTTTTAGGCCACTGGATGTCACAATGAACGATTTGATTTTTGGCCTCCATGGTGGCATAATTTTACCAGGTTTTAATTGGGCCCCATGCTTTCACAACCCATCCCTGGCCCTTTTAGGCCCATTGGTGTCACAAGGAACCATTAGATTGTTAGCCTCCATTGGGTAACAATGGTTCCTTGCTTCTCTTAACCTCTGTGGTGTCACAATGCATTCCATGCCATTTTAGGCCACTTGATGTCACAATGAATCATTTGATTCTTGGCCTCCATGGTGTCATAATGGTTCCTTGTTTCTATTGGTCCCCGTGCTGTAACAATTCATCCCTGGCCCTTTTTATAGCCCCTGGTGCCACAAGGGATCATTAGATTGTTAGCCTGCATTGGGTCACAATTGTTCCTTGCTTCTCTTAACCTCTGTGGTGTCACAATGCATTCCAAGCCCTTTTAGGCCACTTGGTCTTACAATGAACCATTTGATTCTTGGCCTTCATGGTGTCATAATGGTTCCTTGTTTCTATTGGTCCCCATGCTGTCACAATTCATCCCTGGCCCTTTTACGCCCCCTGGTGCCAAATGGGATCCTGGGATTATTAGCCTCCATTGGGTCACAATGGATCCTTGCTTCTCTTAACCCCTGTGGTGTCACAATGCATCCCATGCCCTTTTAGGCCACTTGATGTCACAATGAATCATTTGATTCTTGGCCTCCATGTTGGCAAAATAGATCCTTGCTTCTATTGGTCCCCGTGCTGTAACAATCCATCCCTGGCCATTTTAGGCCCCCTGGTGTCACAAGGGATCATTAGATTTTTAGCAAGCATTGGGTCACAATGGTTCCTTGCTTCTCTTAACCTCTGTGGTGTCACAATGCATCCCATGCCCTTTTAGGCCACTTGATGTCACAATGAATCATTTGATTCTTGGCCTCCATGGTGACATAATAGATCCTTGCTTCTATTGGTCCCCGTGCTGTAACAATTCATCCCTGGCCCTTTTTATAGCCCCTGGTGCCACAAGGGATCATTAGATTGTTAGCCTGCATTGGGTCACAATGGTTCCTTGCTTCTCTTAACCTCTGTGGTGTCACAATGCATTCCAAGCCCTTTTAGGCCACTTGGTCTTACAATGAACCATTTGATTCTTGGCCTTCATGGTGTCATAATGGTTCCTTGTTTCTATTGGTCCCCATGCTGTCACAATTCATCCCTGGCCCTTTTACGCCCCCTGGTGTCAAATGGGATCCGGGGATTATTAGCCTCCATTGGGTCACAATGGATCCTTGCTTCTCTGAACCCCTGTGGTGTCACAATGCATCCCATGCCCTTTTAGGCCACTTGATGTCACAATGAATCATTTGATTCTTGGCCTCCATGGTGGCATAATAGATCCTTGCTTCTTTTGGTCCACGTGCTGTAACAATCCATCCCTGGCCATTTTAGGCCCCCTGGTGTCACAAGGGATCATTAGATTGTTAGCCTGCATTGGGTCACAATGGTTCCTTGCTTCTCTTAACCTCTGTGGTGTCACAATGCATCCCATGCCCTTTTAGGCCACTTGATGTCACAATGAACCATTTGATTTTTGGCCTCCATGGTGGCATAATTTTACCAGGTTTTAATTGGGCCCCATGCTTTCACAATCCATCCCTGGCCCTTTTACGCCCCCTGGTGCCAAATGGGATCCTGGGATTATTAGCCTCCATTGGGTCACAATGGATCCTTGCTTCTCTTAACCCCTGTGGTGTCACAATGCATCCCATGCCCTTTTAGGCCACTTGATGTCACAATGAATCATTTGATTCTTGGCCTCCATGGTGGCATAATAGATCCTTGCTTCTATTGGTCCCCGTGCTGTAACAATCCATCCCTGGCCATTTTAGGCCCCCTGGTGTCACAAGGGATCATTAGATTTTTAGCAAGCATTGGGTCACAATGGTTCCTTGCTTCTCTTAACCTCTGTGGTGTCACAATGCATCCCATGCCCTTTTAGGCCACTTGATGTCACAATGAATCATTTGATTCTTGGCCTCCATGGTGACATAATAGACCCTTGCTTCTATTGGTCCCCGTGCTGTAACAATTCATCCCTGGCCCTTTTTATACCCCCTGGTGCCACACGGGATCATTAGATTGTTAGCCTGCTTTGGGTCACAATGGTTCCTTGCTTCTCTTAACCTCTGTGGTGTCACAATGCATTCCAAGCCCTTTTAGGCCACTTGGTCTTACAATGAACCATTTGATTCTTGGCCTTCATGGTGTCATAATGGTTCCTTGTTTCTATTGGTCCCCATGCTGTCACAATTCATCCCTGGCCCTTTTACGCCCCCTGGTGTCAAATGGGATCCTGGGATTATTAGCCTCCATTGGGTCACAATGGATCCTTGCTTCTCTGAACCCCTGTGGTGTCACAATGCATCCCATGCCCTTTTAGGCCACTTGATGTCACAATGAATCATTTGATTCTTGGCCTCCATGGTGGCATAATAGATCCTTGCTTCTATTGGTCCCCGTGCTGTAACAATCCATCCCTGGCCATTTTAGGCCCCCTGGTGTCACAAGGGATCATTAGATTTTTAGCCTGCATTGGGTCACAATTGTTCCTTGCTTCTCTTAACCCCTGTGGTGTCACAATGCATCCCATGCCCTTTTAGGCCACTTGATGTCACAATGAATCATTTGATTCTTGGCCTCCATGGTGACATAATAGATCCTTGCTTCTATTGGTCCCCGTGCTGTAACAATTAATCCCTGGCCCTTTTTATAGCCCCTGGTGTCACAAGGGATCATTAGATTGTTAGCCTGCATTGGGTCACAATGGTTCCTTGCTTCTCTTAACCTCTGTGGTGTCACAATGCATTCCAAGCCCTTTTAGGCCACTTGGTCTTACAATGAACCATTTGATTCTTGGCCTTCATGGTGTCATAATGGTTCCTTGTTTCTATTGGTCCCCATGCTGTCACAATTCATCCCTGGCCCTTTTACGCCCCCTGGTGTCAAATGGGATCCTGGGATTATTAGCCTCCATTGGGTCACAATGGATCCTTGCTTCTCTTAACCCCTGTGGTGTCACAATGCATCCCATGCCATTTTAGGCCACTTGATGTCACAATGAATCATTTGATTTTTGGCCTCCATGGTGGCATAATTGTACCGGGTTTTAATTGGGCCCCATGCTTTCACAATTCATCCCTGGCCCTTTTAGGCCCATTGGTGTCACAAGGGACCATTAGATTGTTAGTCTCCATTGGGTAACAATGGTTCCTTGCTTCTCTTAACCTCTGTGGTGTCACAATGCATTCCATGCCATTTTAGGCCACTTGATGTCACAATGAAGCATTTGATTCTTGGCCTCCATGGTGTCATAATGGTTCCTTGTTTCTATTGGGCCCCATGCTGTCACAATTCATCCCTGGCCCTTTTACGCCCCCTGGTGTCAAATGGGATCCTGGGATTATTAGCCTCCATTGGGTCACAATGGATCCTTGCTTCTCTTAACCCCTGTGGTGTCACAATGCATCCCATGCCCTTTTAGGCCACTTGATGTCACAATGAATCATTTGATACTTGGCCTCCGTGGTGACATAATAGATCCTTGCTTCTATTGGTCCCCGTGCTGTTACAATTCATCCCTGGCATTTTTTATAGCCCCTGGTGCCACAAGGGATCATTAGATTGTTAGCCTGCTTTGGGTCACAATGGTTCCTTGCTTCTCTTAACCTCTGTGGTGTCACAATGCATCCCATGCCCTTTTAGGCCACTTGATGTCACAATGAATCATTTGATTCTTGGCCTCCATGGTGGCATAATAGATCCTTGCTTCTTTTGGTCCCCGTGCTGTAACAATCCATCCCTGGCCATTTTAGGCCCCCTGGTGTCACAAGGGATCATTAGATTGTTAGCCTGCATTGGGTCACAATGGTTCCTTGCTTCTCTTAACCTCTGTGGTGTCACAATGCATCCCATGCCCTTTTAGGCCACTGGATGTCACAATGAACGATTTGATTTTTGGCCTCCATGGTGGCATAATTTTACCAGGTTTTAATTGGGCCCCATGCTTTCACAATCCATCCCTGGCCCTTTTAGGCCCATTGGTGTCACAAGAGACCATTAGATTGTTAGCCTCCATTGGGTAACAATGGTTCCTTTCTTGTCTTAACCTCTGTGGTGTCACAATGCATTCCATGCCATTTTAGGCCACTTGATGTCACAATGAATCATTTGATTCTTGGCCTCCATGGTGTCATAATGGTTCCTTGTTTCTATTGGTCCCCGTGCTGTAACAATTCATCCCTGGCCCTTTTTATAGCCCCTGGTGCCACAAGGGATCATTAGATTGTTAGCCTGCATTGGGTCACAATTGTTCCTTGCTTCTCTTAACCTCTGTGGTGTCACAATGCATTCCAAGCCCTTTTAGGCCACTTGGTCTTACAATGAACCATTTGATTCTTGGCCTTCATGGTGTCATAATGGTTCCTTGTTTCTATTGGTCCCCATGCTGTCACAATTCATCCCTGGACCTTTTATGCCCCCTGGTGTCAAATGGGATCCGGGGATTATTAGCCTCCATTGGGTCACAATGGATCCTTGCTTCTCTGAACCCCTGTGGTGTCACAATGCATCCCATGCCCTTTTAGGCCACTTGATGTCACAATGAATCATTTGATTCTTGGCGTCCATGGTGGCGTAATAGATCCTTGCTTCTATTGGTCCCCGTGCTGTAACAATCCATCCCTGGCCATTTTAGCCCCCCTGGTGTCACAAGGGATCATTAGATTGTTAGCCTGCATTGGGTCACAATGGTTCCTTGCTTCTCTTAGCCCCTGTGGTGTCACAATGCATCCCATGCCCTTTTAGGCCACTTGATTTCACAATGAATCATTTGATTCTTGGCCTCCATGGTGACATAATGGATCCTTGCTTCTATTGGTCCCCGTGCTGTAACAATTCATCCCTGGCCATTTTTATACCCCATGGTGCCACAAGGGATCATTAGATTGTTAGCCTGCATTGGGTCACAATGGTTCCTTGCTTCTCTTAACCTCTGTGGTGTCACAATGCATTCCAAGCCCTTTTAGGCCACTTGGTCTTACAATGAACCATTTGATTCTTGGCCTTCATGGTGTCATAATGGTTCCTTGTTTCTATTGGTCCCCATGCTGTCACAATTCATCCCTGGCCCTTTTACGCCCCCTGGTGTCAAATGGGATCCTGGGATTATTAGCCTCCATTGGGTCACAATGGATCCTTGCTTCTCTGAACCCCTGTGGTGTCACAATGCATCCCATGCCCTTTTAGGCCACTTGATGTCACAATGAATCATTTGATTCTTGGCCTCCATGGTGGCATAATTGTACCAGGTTTTAATTGGGCCCCATGCTTTCACAATTCATCCCTGGCCCTTTTAGGCCCATTGGTGTCACAAGGGACCATTAGATTGTTAGCCTCCATTGGGTAACAATGGTTCCTTGCTTCTCTTAACCTCTGTGGTGTCACAATGCATTCCATGCCATATTAGGCCACTTGATGTCACAATGAATCATTTGATTCTTGGCCTCCATGGTGTCATAATGGTTCCTTGTTTCTATTGGGCCCCATGCTGTCACAATTCATCCCTGGCCCTTTTACGCCCCCTGGTGTCAAATGGGATCCTGGGATTATTAGCCTCCATTGGGTCACAATGGATCCTTGCTTCTCTGAACCCCTGTGGTGTCACAATGCATCCCATGCCCTTTTAGGCCACTTGATGTCACAATGAATCATTTGATTCTTGGCCTCCATGGTGGCATAATAGATCCTTGCTTCTATTGGTCCCCGTGCTGTAACAATCCATCCCTGGCCATTTTAGGCCCCCTGGTGTCACACGGGATCATTAGATTGTTAGCCTGCATTGGGTCACAATGGTTCCTTGCTTCTCTTAACCCCTGTGGTGTCACAATGCATCCCATGCCCTTTTAGGCCACTGGATGTCACAATGAATCATTTGATTTTTGGCCTCCATGGTGGCATAATTGTACCAGGTTTTAATTGGGCCCCATGCTTTCACAATCCATCCCTGGCCCTTTTAGGCCCATTGGTGTCACAAGGAACCATTAGATTGTTAGCCTCCATTGGGTAACAATGGTTCCTTGCTTCTCTTAACCTCTGTGGTGTCACAATGCATTCCATGCCATTTTAGGCCACTTGATGTCACAATGAATCATTTGATTCTTGGCCTCCATGGTGTCATAATGGTTCCTTGTTTCTATTGGTCCCCATGCTGTCACAATTCATCCCTGGCCCTTTTACGCCCCCTGGTGCCAAATGGGATCCTGGGATTATTAGCCTCCATTGGGTCACAATGGATCCTTGCTTCTCTTAACCCCTGTGGTGTCACAATGCATCCCATGCCCTTTTAGGCCACTTGATGTCACAATGAATCATTTGATTCTTGGCCTCCATGGTGGCATAATAGATACTTGCTTCTATTGGTCCCCGTGCTGTAACAATCCATCCCTGGCCATTTTAGGCCCCCTGGTGTCACAAGGGATCATTAGATTGTTAGCCTGCTTTGGGTCACAATGGTTCCTGGCTTCTCTTAACCTCTGTGGTGTCACAATGCATCCCATGCCATTTTAGGCCACTTGATGTCACAATGAACCATTTGATTTTTGGCCTCCATGGTGACATAATAGATCCTTGCTTCTTTTGGTCCCCGTGCTGTAACAATCCATCCCTGGCCATTTTAGGCCCCCTGGTGTCACAAGGGATCATTAGATTGTTAGCCTGCATTGGGTCACAATGGTTTCTTGCTTCTCTTAACCTCTGTGGTGTCACAATGCATCCCATGCCCTTTTAGGCCACTGGATGTCACAATGAACGATTTGATTTTTGGCCTCCATGGTGGCATAATTTTACCAGGTTTTAATTGGGCCCCATGCTTTCACAATCCATCCCTGGCCCTTTTACGCCCCCTGGTGCCAAATGGGATCCTGGGATTATTAGCCTCCATTGGGTCACAATGGATCCTTGCTTCTCTTAACCCCTGTGGTGCCACAATGCATCCCATGCCCTTTTAGGCCACTTGATGTCACAATGAATCATTTGATTCTTGGCCTCCATGGTGGCATAATAGATCCTTGCTTCTATTGGTCCCCGTGCTGTAACAATCCATCCCTGGCCATTTTAGCCCCCCTGGTGTCACAAGGGATCATTAGATTTTTAGCAAGCATTGGGTCACAATGGTTCCTTGCTTCTCTTAACCTCTGTGGTGTCACAATGCATCCCATGCCCTTTTAGGCCACTTGATGTCACAATGAATCATTTGATTCTTGGCCTCCATGGTGACATAATAGATCCTTGCTTCTATTGGTCCCCGTGCTGTAACAATTCATCCCTGGCCCTTTTTATACCCCCTGGTGCCACAAGGGATCATTAGATTGTTAGCCTGCTTTGCGTCACAATGGTTCCTTGCTTCTCTTAACCTCTGTGGTGTCACAATGCATTCCAAGCCCTTTTAGGCCACTTGGTCTTACAATGAACCATTTGATCCTTGGTCTTCATGGTGTCATAATGGTTCCTTGTTTCTATTGGTCCCCATGCTGTCACAATTCATCCCTGGCCCTTTTACGCCCCCTGGTGTCAAATGGGATCCGGGGATTATTAGCCTCCATTGGGTCACAATGGATCCTTGCTTCTCTGAACCCCTGTGGTGTCACAATGCATCCCATGCCCTTTTAGGCCACTTGATGTCACAATGAATCATTTGATTCTTGGCCTCCATGGTGGCATAATAGATCCTTGCTTCTATTGGTCCCCGTGCTGTAACAATCCATCCCTGGCCATTTTAGGCCCCCTGGTGTCACAAGGGATCATTAGATTGTTAGCCTGCATTGGGTCACAATGGTTCCTTGCTTCTCTTAGCCCCTGTGGTGTCACAATGCATCCCATGCCCTTTTAGGCCACTTGATGTCACAATGAATCATTTGAGTCTTGGCCTCCATGGTGACATAATAGATCCTTGCTTCTATTGGTCCCCGTGCTGTAACAATTCATCCCTGGCCCTTTTTATACCCCCTGGTGCCACAAGGGATCATTAGATTGTTAGCCTGCATTGGGTCACAATGGTTCCTTGCTTCTCTTAACCTCTGTGGTGTCACAATGCATTCCAAGCCCTTTTAGGCCACTTGGTCTTACAATGAACCATTTGATTCTTGGCCTTCATGGTGTCATAATGGTTCCTTGTTTCTATTGGTCCCCATGCTGTCACAATTCATCCCTGGCCCTTTTACGCCCCCTGGTGTCAAATGGGATCCTGGGATTATTAGCCTCCATTGGGTCACAATGGATCCTTGCTTCTCTTAACCCCTGTGGTGTCACAATGCATCCCATGCCCTTTTAGGCCACTTGATGTCACAATGAATCATTTGATTTTTGGCCTCCATGGTGGCATAATAGATCCTTGCTTCTATTGGTCCCCGTGCTGTAACAATCCATCCCTGGCCATTTTAGGCCCCCTGGTGTCACAAGGGACCATTAGATTTTTAGCCTGCATTGGGTCACAATGGATCCTTGCTTCTCTTAACCCCTGTGGTGTCACAATGCATCCCATGCCCTTTTAGGCCACTGGATGTCACAATGAATCATTTGATTTTTGGCCTCCATGGTGGCATAATTGTACCAGGTTTTAATTGGGCCCCATGCTTTCACAATTCATCCCTGGCCCTTTTAGGCCCATTGGTGTCACAAGGAACCATTAGATTGTTAGCCTCCATTGGGTAACAATGGTTCCTTGCTTCTCTTAACCTCTGTGGTGTCACAATGCATTCCATGCCATTTTAGGCCACTTGATGTCACAATGAATCATTTGATTCTTGGCCTCCATGGTGTCATAATGGTTCCTTGTTTCTATTGGTCCCCATGCTGTCACAATTCATCCCTGGCCCTTTTACGCCCCCTGGTGTCAAATGGGATCCTGGGATTATTAGCCTCCATTGGGTCACAATGGATCCTTGCTTCTCTGAACCCCTGTGGTGTCACAATGCATCCCATGCCCTTTTAGGCCACTTGATGTCACAATGAATCATTTGATTCTTGGCCTCCATGGTGGCATAATAGATCCTTGCTTCTTTTGGTCCACGTGCTGTAACAATCCATCCCTGGACATTTTAGCCCCCCTGGTGTCACAAGGGATCATTAGATTTTTAGCCTGCATTGGGTCACAATGGTTCCTTGCTTCTCTTAGCCCCTGTGGTGTCACAATGCATCCCATGCCCTTTTAGGCCACTTGATTTCACAATGAATCATTTGATTCTTGGCCTCCATGGTGACATAATAGATCCTTGCTTCTATTGGTCCCCGTGCTGTAACAATTCATCCCTGGCCCTTTTTATACCCCATGGTGCCACAAGGGATCATTAGATTGTTAGCCTGCATTGGGTCACAATGGTTCCTTGCTTCTCTTAACCTCTGTGGTGTCACAATGCATTCCAAGCCCTTTTAGGCCACTTGGTCTTACAATGAACCATTTGATTCTTGGCCTTCATGGTGTCATAATGGTTCCTTGTTTCTATTGGTCCCCATGCTGTCACAATTCATCCCTGGCCCTTTTACGCCCCCTGGTGTCAAATGGGATCCTGGGATTATTAGCCTCCATTGGGTCACAATGGATCCTTGCTTCTCTGAACCCCTGTGGTGTCACAATGCATCCCATGCCCTTTTAGGCCACTTGATGTCACAATGAATCATTTGATTTTTGGCCTCCATGGTGGCATAATTGTACCAGGTTTTAATTGGGCCCCATGCTTTCACAATTCATCCCTGGCCCTTTTAGGCCCATTGGTGTCACAAGGGACCATTAGATTGTTAGCCTCCATTGGGTAACAATGGTTCCTTGCTTCTCTTAACCTCTGTGGTGTCACAATGCATCCCATGCCCTTTTAGGCCACTTGATGTCACAATGAATCATTTGATTCTTGGCCTCCATGGTGTCATAATGGTTCCTTGTTTCTATTGGGCCCCATGCTGTCACAATTCATCCCTGGCCCTTTTACGACCCCTGGTGTCAAATGGGATCCTGGGATTATTAGCCTCCATTGGGTCACAATGGATCCTTGCTTCTCTTAACCCCTGTGGTGTCACAATGCATCCCATGCCCTTTTAGGCCACTTGATGTCACAATGAATCATTTGATTCTTGGCCTCCATGGTGGCATAATTGATCCTTGCTTCTATTGGTCCCCGTGCTGTAACAATCCATCCCTGGCCATTTTAGGCCCCCTGGTGTCACAAGGGATCATTAGATTGTTAGCCTGCATTGGGTCACAATGGTTCCTTGCTTCTCTTAACCCCTGTGGTGTCACAATGCATCCCATGCCCTTTTAGGCCACTGGATGTCACAATGAATCATTTGATTTTTGGCCTCCATGGTGGCATAATTTTACCAGGTTTTAATTGGGCCCCATGCTTTCACAATTAATCCCTGGCCCTTTTAGGCCCATTGGTGTCACAAGGAACCATTAGAATGTTAGCCTCCATTGGGTAACAATGGTTCCTTGCTTCTCTTAACCTCTGTGGTGTCACAATGCATTCCATGCCATTTTAGGCCACTTGATGTCACAATGAATCATTTGATTCTTGGCCTCCATGGTGTCATAATGGTTCCTTGTTTCTATTGGTCCCCATGCTGTCACAATTCATCCCTGGCCCTTTTACGCCCCCTGGTGCCAAATGGGATCCTGGGATTATTAGCCTCCATTGGGTCACAATGGATCCTTGCTTCTCTGAACCCCTGTGGTGTCACAATGCATCCCATGCCCTTTTAGGCCACTTGATGTCACAATGAATCATTTGATTCTTGGCCTTCATGGTGTCATAATGGTTCCTTGTTTCTATTGGTCCCCATGCTGTCACAATTCATCCCTGGCCCTTTTACGCCCCCTGGTGTCAAATGGGATCCTGGGATTATTAGCCTCCATTGGGTCACAATGGATCCTTGCTTCTCTGAACCCCTGTGGTGTCACAATGCATCCCATGCCCTTTTAGGCCACTTGATGTCACAATGAATCATTTGATTCTTGGCCTCCATGGTGGCATAATAGATCCTTGCTTCTATTGGTCCCCTTGCTGTAACAATCCATCCCTGGCCATTTTAGGCCCCCTGGTGTCACAAGGGATCATTAGATTGTTAGCCTGCATTGGGTCACAATGGCTCCTTGCTTCTCTTAGCCCCTGGGGTGTCACAATGCATCCCATGCCCTTTTAGGCCACTTGATGTCACAATGAATCATTTGATTTTTGGCCTCCATGGTGGCATAATTGTACCAGGTTTTAATTGGGCCCCATGCTTTCACAATTCATCCCTGGCCCTTTTAGGCCCATTGGTGTCACAAGGAACCATTAGATTGTTAGCCTCCATTGGGTAACAATGGTTCCTTGCTTCTCTTAACCTCTGTGGTGTCACAATGCATTCCATGCCATTTTAGGCCACTTGATGTCACAATGAATCATTTGATTCTTGGCCTCCATGGTGTCGTAATGGTTCCTTGTTTCTATTGGTCCCCATGCTGTCACAATTCATCCCTGGCCCTTTTACGCCCCCTGGTGCCAAATGGGATCCTGGGATTATTAGCCTCCATTGGGTCACAATGGATCCTTGCTTCTCTTAACCCCTGTGGTGTCACAATGCATCCCATGCCCTTTTAGGCCACTTGATGTCACAATGAATCATTTGATTCTTGGCCTCCATGGTGGCATAATAGATCCTTGATTCTATCGGTCCCCGTGCTGTAACAATCCATCCCTGGCCATTTTAGGCCCCCTGGTGTCACAAGGGATCATTAGATTGTTAGCAAGCATTGGGTCACAATGGTTCCTTGCTTCTCTTAACCTCTGTGGTGTCACAATGCATCCCATGCCCTTTTAGGCCACTTGATGTCACAATGAATCATTTGATTCTTGGCCTCCATGGTGACATAATAGATCCTTGCTTCTATTGGTCCCCGTGCTGTAACAATTCATCCCTGGCCCTTTTTATAGCCCCTGGTGCCACAAGGGACCATTAGATTGTTAGCCTGCATTGGGTCACAATGGTTCCTTGCTTCTCTTAACCTCTGTGGTGTCACAATGCATTCCAAGCCCTTTTAGGCCACTTGGTCTTACAATGAACCATTTGATTATTGGCCTTCATGGTGTCATAATGGTTCCTTGTTTCTATTGGTCCCCATGCTTTCACAATTCATCCCTGGCCCTTTTAGGCCCATTGGTGTCACAAGGGACCATTAGATTGTTAGTCTCCATTGGGTAACAATGGTTCCTTGCTTCTCTTAACCTCTGTGGTGTCACAATGCATTCCATGCCATTTTAGGCCACTTGATGTCACAATGAAGCATTTGATTCTTGGCCTCCATGGTGTCATAATGGTTCCTTGTTTCTATTGGGCCCCATGCTGTCACAATTCATCCCTGGCCCTTTTACGCCCCCTGGTGTCAAATGGGATCCTGGGATTATTAGCCTCCATTGGGTCACAATGGATCCTTGCTTCTCTTAACCCCTGTGGTGTCACAATGCATCCCATGCCCTTTTAGGCCACTTGATTTCACAATGAATCATTTGATTCTTGGCCTCCGTGGTGACATAATAGATCCTTGCTTCTATTGGTCCCCGTGCTGTTACAATTCATCCCTGGCCCTTTTTATACCCCCTGGTGCCACAATGGATCATTAGATTGTTAGCCTGCATTGGGTCACAATGGTTCCTTGCTTCTCTTAACCTCTGTGGTGTCACAATGCATCCCATGCCCTTTTAGGCCACTTGATGTCACAATGAATCATTTGATTCTTGGCCTCCATGGTGGCATAATAGATCCTTGCTTCTTTTGGTCCCCGTGCTGTAACAATCCATCCCTGGCCATTTTCGGCCCCCTGGTGTCACAAGGGATCATTAGATTGTTAGCCTGCATTGGGTCACAATGGTTCCTTGCTTCTCTTAACCTCTGTGGTGTCACAATGCATCCCATGCCCTTTTAGGCCACTGGATGTCACAATGAACGATTTGATTTTTGGCCTCCATGGTGGCATAATTTTACCAGGTTTTAATTGGGCCCCATGCTTTCACAATCCATCCCTGGCCCTTTTAGGCCCATTGGTGTCACAAGAGACCATTAGATTGTTAGCCTCCATTGGGTAACAATGGTTCCTTGCTTCTCTTAACCTCTGTGGTGTCACAATGCATTCCATGCCATTTTAGGCCACTTGATGTCACAATGAATCATTTGATTCTTGGCCTCCATGGTGTCATAATGGTTCCTTGTTTCTATTGGTCCCCATGCTGACACAATTCATCCCTGGCCCTTTTTATACCCCGTGGTGCCACAAGGGATCATTAGATTGTTAGCCTGCATTGGGTCACAATTGTTCCTTGCTTCTCTTAACCTCTGTGGTGTCACAATGCATTCCAAGCCCTTTTAGGCCACTTGGTCTTACAATGAACCATTTGATTCTTGGCCTTCATGGTGTCATAATGGTTCCTTGTTTCTATTGGTCCCCATGCTGTCACAATTCATCCCTGGCCCTTTTATGCCCCCTGGTGTCAAATGGGATCCTGGGATTATTAGCCTCCATTGGGTCACAATGGATCCTTGCTTCTCTGAACCCCTGTGGTGTCACAATGCATCCCATGCCCTTTTAGGCCACTTGATGTCACAATGAATCATTTGATTCTTGGCCTCCATGGTGGCATAATAGATCCTTGCTTCTATTGGTCCCCGTGCTGTAACAATCCATCCCTGGCCATTTTAGCCCCCCTGGTGTCACAAGGGATCATTAGATTTTTAGCAAGCATTGGGTCACAATGGTTCCTTGCTTCTCTTAGCCCCTGTGGTGTCACAATGCATCCCATGCCCTTTTAGGCCACTTGATTTCACAATGAATCATTTGATTCTTGGCCTCCATGGTGACATAATAGATCCTTGCTTCTATTGGTCCCCGTGCTGTAACAATTCATCCCTGGCCCTTTTTATACCCCATGGTGCCACAAGGGATCATTAGATTGTTAGCCTGCATTGGGTCACAATGGTTCCTTGCTTCTCTTAACCTCTGTGGTGTCACAATGCATTCCAAGCCCTTTTAGGCCACTTGGTCTTACAATGAACCATTTGATTCTTGGCCTTCATGGTGTCATAATGGTTCCTTGTTTCTATTGGTCCCCATGCTGTCACAATTCATCCCTGGCCCTTTTACGCCCCCTGGTGTCAAATGGGATCCTGGGATTATTAGCCTCCATTGGGTCACAATGGATCCTTGCTTCTCTGAACCCCTGTGGTGTCACAATGCATCCCATGCCCTTTTAGGCCACTTGATGTCACAATGAATCATTTGATTCTTGGCCTCCATGGTGGCATAATAGATCCTTGCTTCTATTGGTCCCCGTGCTGTAACAATCCATCCCTGGCCATTTTAGGCCCCCTGGTGTCACAAGGGACCATTAGATTTTTAGCCTGCATTGGGTCACAATGGTTCCTTGCTTCTCTTAACCTCTGTGGTGTCACAATGCATCCCATGCCCTTTTAGGCCACTTGATGTCACAATGAATCATTTGATTTTTGGCCTCCATGGTGGCATAATTGTACCAGGTTTTAATTGGGCCCCATGCTTTCACAATTCATCCCTGGCCCTTTTAGGCCCATTGGTGTCACAAGGAACCATTAGATTGTTAGCCTCCATTGGGTAACAATGGTTCCTTGCTTCTCTTAACCTCTGTGGTGTCACAATGCATTCCATGCCATTTTAGGCCACTTGATGTCACAATGAATCATTTGATTCTTGGCCTCCATGGTGTCATAATGGTTCCTTGTTTCTATTGGTCCCCATGCTGACACAATTCATCCCTGGCCCTTTTACGCCCCCTGGTGCCAAATGGGATCCTGGGATTATTAGCCTCCATTGGGTCACAATGGATCCTTGCTTCTCTTAACCCCTGTGGTGTCACAATGCATCCCATGCCCTTTTAGGCCACTTGATGTCACAATGAATCATTTGATTCTTGGCCTCCATGGTGGCATAATAGATCCTTGATTCTATTGGTCCCCGTGCTGTAACAATCCATCCCTGGCCATTTTAGGCCCCCTGGTGTCACAAGGGATCATTAGATTTTTAGCAAGCATTGGGTCACAATGGTTCCTTGCTTCTCTTAACCTCTGTGGTGTCACAATGCATCCCATGCCCTTTTAGGCCACTTGATGTCACAATGAATCATTTGATTCTTGGCCTCCATGGTGACATAATAGATCCTTGCTTCTATTGGTCCCCGTGCTGTAACAATTCATCCCTGGCCCTTTTTATAGCCCCTGGTGCCACAAGGGATCATTAGATTGTTAGCCTGCATTGGGTCACAATGGTTCCTTGCTTCTCTTAACCTCTGTGGTGTCACAATGCATTCCAAGCCCTTTTAGGCCACTTGGTCTTACAATGAACCATTTGATTCTTGGCCTTCATGGTGTCATAATGGTTCCTTGCTTCTATTGGGCCCCATGCTGTCACAATTCATCCCTGGCCCTTTTACGCCCCCTGGTGTCAAATGGGATCCTGGGATTATTAGCCTCCATTGGGTCACAATGGATCCTTGCTTCTCTGAACCCCTGTGGTGTCACAATGCATCCCATGCCCTTTTAGGCCACTTGATGTCACAATGAATCATTTGATTCTTGGCCTCCGTGGTGACATAATAGATCCTTGCTTCTATTGGTCCCCGTGCTGTTACAATTCATCCCTGGCCATTTTAGGCCCCCTGGTGTCACAAGGGATCATTAGATTGTTAGCCTGCATTGGGTCACAATGGTTCCTTGCTTCTCTTAACCTCTGTGGTGTCACAATGCATCCCATGCCATTTTAGGCCACTTCATGTCACAATGAATCATTTGATTCTTGGCCTCCATGGTGGCATAATAGATCCTTGCTTCTTTTGGTCCACGTGCTGTAACAATCCATCCCTGGCCATTTTAGGCCCCCTGGTGTCACAAGGGATCATTAGATTGTTAGCCTGCATTGGGTCACAATGGTTCCTTGCTTCTCTTAACCTCTGTGGTGTCACAATGCATCCCATGCCCTTTTAGGCCACTTGATGTCACAATGAACCATTTGATTTTTGGCCTCCATGGTGGCATAATTTTACCAGGTTTTAATTGGGCCCCATGCTTTCACAATCCATCCCTGGCCCTTTTACGCCCCCTGGTGCCAAATGGGATCCTGGGATTATTAGCCTCCATTGGGTCACAATGGATCCTTGCTTCTCTTAACCCCTGTGGTGTCACAATGCATCCCATGCCCTTTTAGGCCACTTGATGTCACAATGAATCATTTGATTCTTGGCCTCCATGGTGGCAAAATAGATCCCTGCTTCTATTGGTCCCCGAGCTGTAACAATCCATCCCTGGCCATTTTAGGCCCCCTGGTGTCACAAGGGATCATTAGATTTTTAGCAAGCATTGGGTCACAATGGTTCCTTGCTTCTCTTAACCTCTGTGGTGTCACAATGCATCCCATGCCCTTTTAGGCCACTTGATGTCACAATGAATCATTTGATTCTTGGCCTCCATGGTGACATAATAGACCCTTGCTTCTATTGGTCCCCGTGCTGTAACAATTCATCCCTGGCCCTTTTTATACCCCCTGGTGCCACAAGGGATCATTAGATTGTTAGCCTGCATTGGGTCACAATGGTTCCTTGCTTCTCTTAACCTCTGTGGTGTCACAATGCATTCCAAGCCCTTTTAGGCCACTTGGTCTTACAATGAACCATTTGATTCTTGGCCTTCATGGTGTCATAATGGTTCCTTGTTTCTATTGGTCCCCATGCTGTCACAATTCATCCCTGGCCCTTTTACGCCCCCTGGTGTCAAATGGGATCCTGGGATTATTAGCCTCCATTGGGTCACAATGGATCCTTGCTTCTCTGAACCCCTGTGGTGTCACAATGCATCCCATGCCCTTTTAGGCCACTTGATGTCACAATGAATCATTTGATTCTTGGCCTCCATGGTGGCATAATAGATCCTTGCTTCTATTGGTCCCCGTGCTGTAACAATCCATCCCTGGCCATTTTAGGCCCCCTGGTGTCACAAGGGACCATTAGATTTTTAGCCTGCATTGGGTCACAATGGTTCCTTGCTTCTCTTAACCTCTGTGGTGTCACAATGCATCCCATGCCCTTTTAGGCCACTTGATGTCACAATGAATCATTTGATTTTTGGCCTCCATGGTGGCATAATTGTACCAGGTTTTAATTGGGCCCCATGCTTTCACAATTCATCCCTGGCCCTTTTAGGCCCATTGGTGTCACAAGGAACCATTAGATTGTTAGCCTCCATTGGGTAACAATGGTTCCTTGCTTCTCTTAACCTCTGTGGTGTCACAATGCATTCCATGCCATTTTAGGCCACTTGATGTCACAATGAATCATTTGATTCTTGGCCTCCATGGTGTCATAATGGTTCCTTGTTTCTATTGGTCCCCATGCTGACACAATTCATCCCTGGCCCTTTTACGCCCCCTGGTGCCAAATGGGAACCTGGGATTATTAGCCTCCATTGGGTCACAATGGATCCTTGCTTCTCTTAACCCCTGTGGTGTCACAATGCATCCCATGCCCTTTTAGGCCACTTGATGTCACAATGAATCATTTGATTCTTGGCCTCCATGGTGGCATAATAGATCCTTGCTTCTATTGGTCCCCGTGCTGTAACAATCCATCCCTGGCCATTTTAGGCCCCCTGGTGTCACAAGGGATCATTAGATTTTTAGCAAGCATTGGGTCACAATGGTTCCTTGCTTCTCTTAACCTCTGTGGTGTCACAATGCATCCCATGCCCTTTTAGGCCACTTGATGTCACAATGAATCATTTGATTCTTGGCCTCCATGGTGACATAATAGATCCTTGCTTCTATTGGTCCCCGTGCTGTAACAATTCATCCCTGGCCCTTTTTATAGCCCCTGGTGCCACAAGGGATCATTAGATTGTTAGCCTGCATTGGGTCACAATGGTTCCTTGCTTCTCTTAACCTCTGTGGTGTCACAATGCATTCCAAGCCCTTTTAGGCCACTTGGTCTTACAATGAACCATTTGATTCTTGGCCTTCATGGTGTCATAATTGTTCCTTGTTTCTATTGGTCCCCATGCTGTCACAATTCATCCCTGGCCCTTTTAGGCCCCCTGGTGTCAAATGGGATCCTGGGATTATTAGCCTCCATTGGGTCACAATGGATCCTTGCTTCTCTGAACCCCTGTGGTGTCACAATGCATCCCATGCCCTTTTAGGCCACTTGATGTCACAATGAATCATTTGATTCTTGGCCTCCGTGGTGACATAATAGATCCTTGCTTCTATTGGTCCCCGTGCTGTTACAATTCATCCCTGGCCATTTTAGGCCCCCTGGTGCCACAAGGGATCATTAGATTGTTAGCCTGCATTGGGTCACAATGGTTCCTTGCTTCTCTTAACCTCTGTGGTGTCACAATGCATCCCATGCCCTTTTAGGCCACTTGATGTCACAATGAATCATTTGATTCTTGGCCTCCATGGTGGCATAATAGATCCTTGCTTCTTTTGGTCCACGTGCTGTAACAATCCATCCCTGGCCATTTTAGGCCCCCTGGTGTCACAAGGGATCATTAGATTGTTAGCCTGCATTGGGTCACAATGGCTCCTTGCTTCTCTTAACCTCTGTGGTGTCACAATGCATCCCATGCCCTTTTAGGCCACTTGATGTCACAATGAACCATTTGATTTTTGGCCTCCATGGTGGCATAATTTTACCAGGTTTTAATTGGGCCCCATGCTTTCACAATCCATCCCTGGCCCTTTTACGCCCCCTGGTGCCAAATGGGATCCTGGGATTATTAGCCTCCATTGGGTCACAATGGATCCTTGCTTCTCTGAACCCCTGTGGTGTCACAATGCATCCCATGCCCTTTTAGGCCACTTGATGTCACAATGAATCATTTGATTCTTGGCCTCCATGGTGGCAAAATAGATCCCTGCTTCTATTGGTCCCCGAGCTGTAACAATCCATCCCTGGCCATTTTAGGCCCCCTGGTGTCACAAGGGATCATTAGATTTTTAGCAAGCATTGGGTCACAATGGTTCCTTGCTTCTCTTAACCTCTGTGGTGTCACAATGCATCCCATGCCCTTTTAGGCCACTTGATGTCACAATGAATCATTTGATTCTTGGCCTCCATGGTGACATAATAGACCCTTGCTTCTATTGGTCCCCGTGCTGTAACAATTCATCCCTGGCCCTTTTTATACCCCCTGGTGCCACAAGGGATCATTAGATTGTTAGCCTGCATTGGGTCACAATGGTTCCTTGCTTCTCTTAACCTCTGTGGTGTCACAATGCATTCCAAGCCCTTTTAGGCCACTTGGTCTTACAATGAACCATTTGATTCTTGGCCTTCATGGTGTCATAATGGTTCCTTGTTTCTATTGGTCCCCATGCTGTCACAATTCATCCCTGGCCCTTTTACGCCCCCTGGTGTCAAATGGGATCCTGGGATTATTAGCCTCCATTGGGTCACAATGGATCCTTGCTTCTCTGAACCCCTGTGGTGTCACAATGCATCCCATGCCCTTTTAGGCCACTTGATGTCACAATGAATCATTTGATTCTTGGCCTCCATGGTGGCATAATAGATCCTTGCTTCTATTGGTCCCCGTGCTGTAACAATCCATCCCTGGCCATTTTAGGCCCCCTGGTGTCACAAGGGACCATTAGATTTTTAGCCTGCATTGGGTCACAATGGTTCCTTGCTTCTCTTAACCTCTGTGGTGTCACAATGCATCCCATGCCCTTTTAGGCCACTTGATGTCACAATGAATCATTTGATTTTTGGCCTCCATGGTGGCATAATTGTACCAGGTTTTAATTGGGCCCCATGCTTTCACAATTCATCCCTGGCCCTTTTAGGCCCATTGGTGTCACAAGGAACCATTAGATTGTTAGCCTCCATTGGGTAACAATGGTTCCTTGCTTCTCTTAACCTCTGTGGTGTCACAATGCATTCCATGCCATTTTAGGCCACTTGATGTCACAATGAATCATTTGATTCTTGGCCTCCATGGTGTCATAATGGTTCCTTGTTTCTATTGGTCCCCATGCTGACACAATTCATCCCTGGCCCTTTTACGCCCCCTGGTGCCAAATGGGATCCTGGGATTATTAGCCTCCATTGGGTCACAATGGATCCTTGCTTCTCTTAACCCCTGTGGTGTCACAATGCATCCCATGCCCTTTTAGGCCACTTGATGTCACAATGAATCATTTGATTCTTGGCCTCCATGGTGGCATAATAGATCCTTGATTCTATTGGTCCCCGTGCTGTAACAATCCATCCCTGGCCATTTTAGGCCCCCTGGTGTCACAAGGGATCATTAGATTTTTAGCAAGCATTGGGTCACAATGGTTCCTTGCTTCTCTTAACCTCTGTGGTGTCACAATGCATCCCATGCCCTTTTAGGCCACTTGATGTCACAATGAATCATTTGATTCTTGGCCTCCATGGTGACATAATAGATCCTTGCTTCTATTGGTCCCCGTGCTGTAACAATTCATCCCTGGCCCTTTTTATAGCCCCTGGTGCCACAAGGGATCATTAGATTGTTAGCCTGCATTGGGTCACAATGGTTCCTTGCTTCTCTTAACCTCTGTGGTGTCACAATGCATTCCAAGCCCTTTTAGGCCACTTGGTCTTACAATGAACCATTTGATTCTTGGCCTTCATGGTGTCATAATGGTTCCTTGTTTCTATTGGTCCCCATGCTGTCACAATTCATCCCTGGCCCTTTTACGCCCCCTGGTGTCAAATGGGATCCTGGGATTATTAGCCTCCATTGGGTCACAATGGATCCTTGCTTCTCTGAACCCCTGTGGTGTCACAATGCATCCCATGCCCTTTTAGGCCACTTGATGTCACAATGAATCATTTGATTCTTGGCCTCCGTGGTGACATAATAGATCCTTGCTTCTATTGGTCCCCGTGCTGTTACAATTCATCCCTGGCCATTTTAGGCCCCCTGGTGCCACAAGGGATCATTAGATTGTTAGCCTGCATTGGGTCACAATGGTTCCTTGCTTCTCTTAACCTCTGTGGTGTCACAATGCATCCCATGCCCTTTTAGGCCACTTGATGTCACAATGAATCATTTGATTCTTGGCCTCCATGGTGGCATAATAGATCCTTGCTTCTTTTGGTCCACGTGCTGTAACAATCCATCCCTGGCCATTTTAGGCCCCCTGGTGTCACAAGGGATCATTAGATTGTTAGCCTGCATTGGGTCACAATGGTTCCTTGCTTCTCTTAACCTCTGTGGTGTCACAATGCATCCCATGCCCTTTTAGGCCACTTGATGTCACAATGAACCATTTGATTTTTGGCCTCCATGGTGGCATAATTTTACCAGGTTTTAATTGGGCCCCATGCTTTCACAATCCATCCCTGGCCCTTTCACGCCCCCTGGTGCCAAATGGGATCCTGGGATTATTAGCCTCCATTGGGTCACAATGGATCCTTGCTTCTCTTAACCCCTGTGGTGTCACAATGCATCCCATGCCCTTTTAGGCCACTTGATGTCACAATGAATCATTTGATTCTTGGCGTCCATGGTGGCATAATAGATCCTTGCTTCTATTGGTCCCCGTGCTGTAACAATCCATCCCTGGCCATTTTAGGCCCCCTGGTGTCACAAGGGATCATTAGATTTTTAGCAAGCATTGGGTCACAATGGTTCCTTGCTTCTCTTAACCTCTGTGGTGTCACAATGCATCCCATGCCCTTTTAGGCCACTTGATGTCACAATGAATCATTTGATTCTTGGCCTCCATGGTGACATAATAGACCCTTGCTTCTATTGGTCCCCGTGCTGTAACAATCCATCCCTGGCCCTTTTTATAGCCCCTGGTGCCACACGGGATCATTAGATTGTTAGCCTGCTTTGGGTCACAATGGTTCCTTGCTTCTCTTAACCTCTGTGGTGTCACAATGCATTCCAAGCCCTTTTAGGCCACTTGGTCTTACAATGAACCATTTGATTCTTGGCCTTCATGGTGTCATAATGGTTCCTTGTTTCTATTGGTCCCCATGCTGTCACAATTCATCCCTGGCCCTTTTACGCCCCCTGGTGTCAAATGGGATCCTGGGATTATTAGCCTCCATTGGGTCACAATGGATCCTTGCTTCTCTTAACCCCTGTGGTGTCACAATGCATCCCATGCCCTTTTAGGCCACTTGATGTCACAATGAATCATTTGATTCTTGGCGTCCATGGTGGCATAATAGATCCTTGCTTCTATTGGTCCCCGTGCTGTAACAATCCATCCCTGGCCATTTTAGGCCCCCTGGTGTCACAAGGGATCATTAGATTGTTAGCCTGCATTGGGTCACAATGGTTCCTTGCTTCTCTTAACCTCTGTGGTGTCACAATGCATCCCATGCCCTTTTAGGCCACTTGATGTCACAATGAATCATTTGATTCTTGGCCTCCATGGTGACATAATAGACCCTTGCTTCTATTGGTCCCCGTGCTGTAACAATTCATCCCTGGCCCTTTTTATAGCCCCTGGTGCCACAAGGGATCATTAGATTGTTAGCCTGCATTGGGTCACAATTGTTCCTTGCTTCTCTTAACCTCTGTGGTGTCACAATGCATTCCAAGCCCTTTTAGGCCACTTGGTCTTACAATGAACCATTTGATTCTTGGCCTTCATGGTGTCATAATGGTTCCTTGTTTCTATTGGTCCCCATGCTGTCACAATTCATCCCTGGCCCTTTTACGCCCCCTGGTGTCAAATGGGATCCTGGGATTATTAGCCTCCATTGGGTCACAATGGATCCTTGCTTCTCTGAACCCCTGTGGTGTCACAATGCATCCCATGCCCTTTTAGGCCACTTGATGTCACAATGAATCATTTGATTCTTGGCCTCCATGGTGGCATAATAGATCCTTGCTTCTATTGGTCCCCGTGCTGTAACAATCCATCCCTGGCCATTTTAGGCCCCCTGGTGTCACAAGGGACCATTAGATTTTTAGCCTGCATTGGGTCACAATGGTTCCTTGCTTCTCTTAACCCCTGTGGTGTCACAATGCATCCCATGCCCTTTTAGGCCACTTGATGTCACAATGAATCATTTGATTCTTGGCCTCCATGGTGACATAATAGATCCTTGCTTCTATTAGTCCCCGTGCTGTAACAATTCATCCCTGGCCCTTTTTATAGCCCCTGGTGCCACAAGGGATCATTAGATTGTTAGCCTGCATTGGGTCACAATGGTTCCTTGCTTCTCTTAACCTCTGTGGTGTCACAATGCATTCCAAGCCCTTTTAGGCCACTTGGTCTTACAATGAACCATTTGATTCTTGGCCTTCATGGTGTCATAATGGTTCCTTGTTTCTATTGGTCCCCATGCTGTCACAATTCATCCCTGGCCCTTTTACGCCCCCTGGTGTCAAATGGGATCCTGGGATTATTAGCCTCCATTGGGTCACAATGGATCCTTGCTTCTCTGAACCCCTGTGGTGTCACAATGCATCCCATGCCCTTTTAGGCCACTTGATGTCACAATGAATCATTTGATTCTTGGCCTCCATGGTGGCATAATAGATCCTTGATTCTATTGGTCCCCGTGCTGTAACAATCCATCCCTGGCCATTTTAGGCCCCCTGGTGTCACAAGGGACCATTAGATTTTTAGCCTGCATTGGGTCACAATGGTTCCTTGCTTCTCTTAACCCCTGTGGTGTCACAATGCATCCCATGCCCTTTTAGGCCACTTGATGTCACAATGAATCATTTGATTCTTGGCCTCCATGGTGACATAATAGATCCTTGCTTCTATTGGTCCCCGTGCTGTAACAATTCATCCCTGGCCCTTTTTATAGCCCCTGGTGCCACAAGGGATCATTAGATTGTTAGCCTGCATTGGGTCACAATGGTTCCTTGCTTCTCTTAACCTCTGTGGTGTCACAATGCATTCCAAGCCCTTTTAGGCCACTTGGTCTTACAATGAACCATTTGATTCTTGGCCTTCATGGTGTCATAATGGTTCCTTGTTTCTATTGGTCCCCATGCTGTCACAATTCATCCCTGGCCCTTTTACGCCCCCTGGTGTCAAATGGGATCCTGGGATTATTAGCCTCCATTGGGTCACAATGGATCCTTGCTTCTCTTAACCCCTGTGGTGTCACAATGCATCCCATGCCCTTTTAGGCCACTTGATGTCACAATGAATCATTTGATTTTTGGCCTCCATGGTGGCATAATTGTACCGGGTTTTAATTGGGCCCCATGCTTTCACAATTCATCCCTGGCCCTTTTAGGCCCATTGGTGTCACAAGGGACCATTAGATTGTTAGTCTCCATTGGGTAACAATGGTTCCTTGCTTCTCTTAACCTCAGTGGTGTCACAATGCATTCCATGCCATTTTAGGCCACTTGATGTCACAATGAATCATTTGATTCTTGGCCTCCATGGTGTCATAATGGTTCCTTGTTTCTATTGGTCCCCATGCTGTCACAATTCATCCCTGGCCCTTTTACGCCCCCTGGTGCCAAATGGGAACCTGGGATTATTAGCCTCCATTGGGTCACAATGGATCCTTGCTTCTCTGAACCCCTGTGGTGTCACAATGCATCCCATGCCCTTTTAGGCCACTTGATGTCACAATGAATCATTTGATTTTTGGCCTCCATGGTGGCATAATAGATCCTTGCTTCTTTTGGTCCCCGTGCTGTAACAATCCATCCCTGGCCATTTTCGGCCCCCTGGTGTCACAAGGGATCATTAGATTGTTAGCCTGCATTGGGTCACAATGGTTCCTTGCTTCTCTTAACCCCTGTGGTGTCACAATGCATCCCATGCCATTTTAGGCCACTTGATGTCACAATGAATCATTTGATTCTTGGTCTTCATGGTGTCATAATGGTTCCTTGTTTCTATTGGTCCCCATGCTGTCACAATTCATCCCTGGCCCTTTTACGCCCCCTGGTGTCAAATGGGATCCTGGGATTATTAGCCTCCATTGGGTCACAATGGATCCTTGCTTCTCTGAACCCCTGTGGTGTCACAATGCATCCCATGCCCTTTTAGGCCACTTGATGTCACAATGAATCATTTGATTCTTGGCCTCCATGGTGGCATAATAGATCCTTGCTTCTATTGGTCCCCTTGCTGTAACAATCCATCCCTGGCCATTTTAGGCCCCCTGGTGTCACAAGGGATCATTAGATTGTTAGCCTGCATTGGGTCACAATGGCTCCTTGCTTCTCTTAGCCCCTGGGGTGTCACAATGCATCCCATGCCCTTTTAGGCCACTTGATGTCACAATGAATCATTTGATTTTTGGCCTCCATGGTGGCATAATTGTACCAGGTTTTAATTGGGCCCCATGCTTTCACAATTCATCCCTGGCCCTTTTAGGCCCATTGGTGTCACAAGGAACCATTAGATTGTTAGCCTCCATTGGGTAACAATGGTTCCTTGCTTCTCTTAACCTCTGTGGTGTCACAATGCATTCCATGCCATTTTAGGCCACTTGATGTCACAATGAATCATTTGATTCTTGGCCTCCATGGTGTCGTAATGGTTCCTTGTTTCTATTGGTCCCCATGCTGTCACAATTCATCCCTGGCCCTTTTACGCCCCCTGGTGCCAAATGGGATCCTGGGATTATTAGCCTCCATTGGGTCACAATGGATCCTTGCTTCTCTTAACCCCTGTGGTGTCACAATGCATCCCATGCCCTTTTAGGCCACTTGATGTCACAATGAATCATTTGATTCTTGGCCTCCATGGTGGCATAATAGATCCTTGATTCTATCGGTCCCCGTGCTGTAACAATCCATCCCTGGCCATTTTAGGCCCCCTGGTGTCACAAGGGATCATTAGATTGTTAGCAAGCATTGGGTCACAATGGTTCCTTGCTTCTCTTAACCTCTGTGGTGTCACAATGCATCCCATGCCCTTTTAGGCCACTTGATGTCACAATGAATCATTTGATTCTTGGCCTCCATGGTGACATAATAGATCCTTGCTTCTATTGGTCCCCGTGCTGTAACAATTCATCCCTGGCCCTTTTTATAGCCCCTGGTGCCACAAGGGACCATTAGATTGTTAGCCTGCATTGGGTCACAATGGTTCCTTGCTTCTCTTAACCTCTGTGGTGTCACAATGCATTCCAAGCCCTTTTAGGCCACTTGGTCTTACAATGAACCATTTGATTCTTGGCCTTCATGGTGTCATAATGGTTCCTTGTTTCTATTGGTCCCCATGCTGTCACAATTCATCCCTGGCCCTTTTACGACCCCTGGTGTCAAATGGGATCCTGGGATTATTAGCCTCCATTGGGTCACAATGGATCCTTGCTTCTCTTAACCCCTGTGGTGTCACAATGCATCCCATGCCCTTTTAGGCCACTGGATGTCACAATGAATCATTTGATTTTTGGCCTCCATGGTGGCATAATTGTACCGGGTTTTAATTGGGCCCCATGCTTTCACAATTCATCCCTGGCCCTTTTAGGCCCATTGGTGTCACAAGGGACCATTAGATTGTTAGTCTCCATTGGGTAACAATGGTTCCTTGCTTCTCTTAACCTCTGTGGTGTCACAATGCATTCCATGCCATTTTAGGCCACTTGATGTCACAATGAAGCATTTGATTCTTGGCCTCCATGGTGTCATAATGGTTCCTTGTTTCTATTGGGCCCCATGCTGTCACAATTCATCCCTGGCCCTTTTACGCCCCCTGGTGTCAAATGGGATCCTGGGATTATTAGCCTCCATTGGGTCACAATGGATCCTTGCTTCTCTTAACCCCTGTGGTGTCACAATGCATCCCATGCCCTTTTAGGCCACTTGATTTCACAATGAATCATTTGATTCTTGGCCTCCGTGGTGACATAATAGATCCTTGCTTCTATTGGTCCCCGTGCTGTTACAATTCATCCCTGGCCCTTTTTATACCCCCTGGTGCCACAATGGATCATTAGATTGTTAGCCTGCATTGGGTCACAATGGTTCCTTGCTTCTCTTAACCTCTGTGGTGTCACAATGCATCCCATGCCCTTTTAGGCCACTTGATGTCACAATGAATCATTTGATTCTTGGCCTCCATGGTGGCATAATAGATCCTTGCTTCTTTTGGTCCCCGTGCTGTAACAATCCATCCCTGGCCATTTTCGGCCCCCTGGTGTCACAAGGGATCATTAGATTGTTAGCCTGCATTGGGTCACAATGGTTCCTTGCTTCTCTTAACCTCTGTGGTGTCACAATGCATCCCATGCCATTTTAGGCCACTGGATGTCACAATGAACGATTTGATTTTTGGCCTCCATGGTGGCATAATTTTACCAGGTTTTAATTGGGCCCCATGCTTTCACAATCCATCCCTGGCCCTTTTAGGCCCATTGGTGTCACAAGAGACCATTAGATTGTTAGCCTCCATTGGGTAACAATGGTTCCTTGCTTCTCTTAACCTCTGTGGTGTCACAATGCATTCCATGCCATTTTAGGCCACTTGATGTCACAATGAATCATTTGATTCTTGGCCTCCATGGTGTCATAATGGTTCCTTGTTTCTATTGGTCCCCATGCTGACACAATTCATCCCTGGCCCTTTTTATACCCCGTGGTGCCACAAGGGATCATTAGATTGTTAGCCTGCATTGGGTCACAATTGTTCCTTGCTTCTCTTAACCTCTGTGGTGTCACAATGCATTCCAAGCCCTTTTAGGCCACTTGGTCTTACAATGAACCATTTGATTCTTGGCCTTCATGGTGTCATAATGGTTCCTTGTTTCTATTGGTCCCCATGCTGTCACAATTCATCCCTGGCACTTTTATGCCCCCTGGTGTCAAATGGGATCCTGGGATTATTAGCCTCCATTGGGTCACAATGGATCCTTGCTTCTCTGAACCCCTGTGGTGTCACAATGCATCCCATGCCCTTTTAGGCCACTTGATGTCACAATGAATCATTTGATTCTTGGCCTCCATGGTGGCATAATAGATCCTTGCTTCTATTGGTCCCCGTGCTGTAACAATCCATCCCTGGCCATTTTAGCCCCCCTGGTGTCACAAGGGATCATTAGATTTTTAGCAAGCATTGGGTCACAATGGTTCCTTGCTTCTCTTAGCCCCTGTGGTGTCACAATGCATCCCATGCCCTTTTAGGCCACTTGATTTCACAATGAATCATTTGATTCTTGGCCTCCATGGTGACATAATAGATCCTTGCTTCTATTGGTCCCCGTGCTGTAACAATTCATCCCTGGCCCTTTTTATACCCCATGGTGCCACAAGGGATCATTAGATTGTTAGCCTGCATTGGGTCACAATGGTTCCTTGCTTCTCTTAACCTCTGTGGTGTCACAATGCATTCCAAGCCCTTTTAGGCCACTTGGTCTTACAATGAACCATTTGATTCTTGGCCTTCATGGTGTCATAATGGTTCCTTGTTTCTATTGGTCCCCATGCTGTCACAATTCATCCCTGGCCCTTTTACGCCCCCTGGTGTCAAATGGGATCCTGGGATTATTAGCCTCCATTGGGTCACAATGGATCCTTGCTTCTCTGAACCCCTGTGGTGTCACAATGCATCCCATGCCCTTTTAGGCCACTTGATGTCACAATGAATCATTTGATTCTTGGCCTCCATGGTGGCATAATAGATCCTTGCTTCTATTGGTCCCCGTGCTGTAACAATCCATCCCTGGCCATTTTAGGCCCCCTGGTGTCACAAGGGACCATTAGATTTTTAGCCTGCATTGGGTCACAATGGTTCCTTGCTTCTCTTAACCTCTGTGGTGTCACAATGCATCCCATGCCCTTTTAGGCCACTGGATGTCACAATGAATCATTTGATTTTTGGCCTCCATGGTGGCATAATTGTACCAGGTTTTAATTGGGCCCCATGCTTTCACAATTCATCCCTGGCCCTTTTAGGCCCATTGGTGTCACAAGGAACCATTAGATTGTTAGCCTCCATTGGGTAACAATGGTTCCTTGCTTCTCTTAACCTCTGTGGTGTCACAATGCATTCCATGCCATTTTAGGCCACTTGATGTCACAATGAATCATTTGATTCTTGGCCTCCATGGTGTCATAATGGTTCCTTGTTTCTATTGGTCCCCATGCTGACACAATTCATCCCTGGCCCTTTTACGCCCCCTGGTGCCAAATGGGATCCTGGGATTATTAGCCTCCATTGGGTCACAATGGATCCTTGCTTCTCTTAACCCCTGTGGTGTCACAATGCATCCCATGCCCTTTTAGGCCACTTGATGTCACAATGAATCATTTGATTCTTGGCCTCCATGGTGGCATAATAGATCCTTGATTCTATTGGTCCCCGTGCTGTAACAATCCATCCCTGGCCATTTTAGGCCCCCTGGTGTCACAAGGGATCATTAGATTTTTAGCAAGCATTGGGTCACAATGGTTCCTTGCTTCTCTTAACCTCTGTGGTGTCACAATGCATCCCATGCCCTTTTAGGCCACTTGATGTCACAATGAATCATTTGATTCTTGGCCTCCATGGTGACATAATAGATCCTTGCTTCTATTGGTCCCCGTGCTGTAACAATTCATCCCTGGCCCTTTTTATAGCCCCTGGTGCCACAAGGGATCATTAGATTGTTAGCCTGCATTGGGTCACAATGGTTCCTTGCTTCTCTTAACCTCTGTGGTGTCACAATGCATTCCAAGCCCTTTTAGGCCACTTGGTCTTACAATGAACCATTTGATTCTTGGCCTTCATGGTGTCATAATGGTTCCTTGCTTCTATTGGGCCCCATGCTGTCACAATTCATCCCTGGCCCTTTTACGCCCCCTGGTGTCAAATGGGATCCTGGGATTATTAGCCTCCATTGGGTCACAATGGATCCTTGCTTCTCTGAACCCCTGTGGTGTCACAATGCATCCCATGCCCTTTTAGGCCACTTGATGTCACAATGAATCATTTGATTCTTGGCCTCCGTGGTGACATAATAGATCCTTGCTTCTATTGGTCCCCGTGCTGTTACAATTCATCCCTGGCCATTTTAGGCCCCCTGGTGTCACAAGGGATCATTAGATTGTTAGCCTGCATTGGGTCACAATGGTTCCTTGCTTCTCTTAACCTCTGTGGTGTCACAATGCATCCCATGCCATTTTAGGCCACTTCATGTCACAATGAATCATTTGATTCTTGGCCTCCATGGTGGCATAATAGATCCTTGCTTCTTTTGGTCCACGTGCTGTAACAATCCATCCCTGGCCATTTTAGGCCCCCTGGTGTCACAAGGGATCATTAGATTGTTAGCCTGCATTGGGTCACAATGGTTCCTTGCTTCTCTTAACCTCTGTGGTGTCACAATGCATCCCATGCCCTTTTAGGCCACTTGATGTCACAATGAACCATTTGATTTTTGGCCTCCATGGTGGCATAATTTTACCAGGTTTTAATTGGGCCCCATGCTTTCACAATCCATCCCTGGCCCTTTTACGCCCCCTGGTGCCAAATGGGATCCTGGGATTATTAGCCTCCATTGGGTCACAATGGATCCTTGCTTCTCTTAACCCCTGTGGTGTCACAATGCATCCCATGCCCTTTTAGGCCACTTGATGTCACAATGAATCATTTGATTCTTGGCCTCCATGGTGGCAAAATAGATCCCTGCTTCTATTGGTCCCCGAGCTGTAACAATCCATCCCTGGCCATTTTAGGCCCCCTGGTGTCACAAGGGAT